>NC_045145.1:4229418-4328698 GCF_008831285.2 Nymphaea colorata
AGAGAAGGGACTTATATGCATTCAAGACAAAACCAAAGACTGTGTTCTTCTCAACAAGGTTCTGATCAGCTCCTTTTGAAGTTTGGCATGGACGACTTGGCCATCCACATCATAAAACATTAGATTTTGTGGCTAAAATAAGTTGATTGCTATGAGAAATAATCCATCTGAATTTTTTATTTGTGCTAGTTGTCAGATAGGGAAGGCAAGCAGACTTCCATTTATTTCTATTGATGATGATTGTGACTCTTTATTTGCTAAAGTTCATTGTGATTTATGGGGACCTGCTCCTGTTCCTTCGTGTCAGAATATCAAATTTATGCCTTATTTGTGGATCAATTTTCTAGATACTCTTGGATATATCATCTAAAACGAAAATCTGATTTTTTTGCCAAATTCCTTGAGTTTCACAAAATGATCCGAACTCAATTTGATACCAAGCTAAAAATTTTTCAAAGTGATGAAGGAGGAGAGTTTAATAGTACGGCCCTCCTAGACTACTTAAAAAAAATGGCATCAAACATCAAAATCCTGCCCAAAGACGCCTGAGCAAAATGGAGTGGTGGAGCGCAAGCATAGATCAGTCACATAATTTGGTCTTACTATGTTATTTCATAGCAACCTTTCAGCTCAGTATTGGGTCGAAGCATTTTCTACTACTGTATGGCTCATCAATCGGCTTCCTTCACAGGTTTTACATATGCAAAGTCCATACGATGTTTTGTTTAAAAACAACCAGATTATTATTGTCTTAGTGCTTTTGGATCTAGATGTTATCGTTATCTTCGGGGTTATGTAGATCATAAGTTTCAACCTAAGTCTCTGCCATGTGTGTTTGTTGGATATAGCAACCATCATAAGGGGTATAGATGTCTTTATCCTCCACTAGACGGGTATACATATCTCGACATGTTGTCTTTGATGAAGCAGTTTTTCCCTACCAGACTCCCACATCAACCCCTTGGGTTATCACTACTAATGCCGACTTTATCTCCTTTTCGGATTCCTCTAAGGACCATCATCTAGAGTCCCAACGCCTAGCACAAATGCATAATATTGAAGATCCATCTATTATAGACAACCCAATACCCATAGTCATACCAAACACTCCCTTACTTGACCAACTAAGCCCATCACCATCACCATTCTCTTCGTCATCCACTCATCCTATGATCACTCGTTCCAAAGCCGGTGTCATCAAACCTAATCCCAAGTATGCCTTCATTACCACATCCATTCCTAAAGAACCATCCCACTATTCCCTTGCTCTCAAACATCCGGGTTGGCATCAAGCTATGAAAGATGAAATAACTGCTTTACAGGCTAATCACACTTGGGATCTTGTGCATCGTACTTCAGACATGCATGTGATCGGTAGCCGTTGGGTCTTCAAAACTAAACTCAAAGGAGATGGGCAGCTTGAAAGACTTAAGGCGCGACTTGTAGCACAAGGATACACTCAAATTCAAGGTTTGGACTTCTTGGAAACTTTCTCACCCGTGGTAAAGTTTGCTACTATACGGTTAATACTCAGTCTAGCACGTATTCAGTCTAGCGGTTGCCTTTGATTGGCCTCTCAAACAATTAGATGTTAAAAATGTCTTTCTTAATGGTTATGTACGAGAGCTAGTATATATTGAGCAACCTCCTGGGTTTAAAGATTCTTCCAAACCACATCATGTATGTCGCCTAAATCGAGCTCTCTATGGATTGAAACAAGCTCCCAGGGCTTGGTATGTCAGATTTGCTCAATTCTTATCCTCTATGGAATTTGATGCTAGCATAACTGATCCATCTCTCTTTGTTCAACGGCAAGACAAAACAGTCACTATTTTACTACTATATGTTGATGACATCATTCTTACAGGAAATTCTTCCTCATTTATGACATCCTTCTTTGCAACCGTCAGCCAACAGTTTGCCATGATAGATCCTGGGGATCTTAAATACTTCTTGGGGATTCAAGTTGATCGGACTTCATCAGGCTTATTTATGCATCAGTCCAACTATGCTCTCGACATTCTCTCTCGAGCACAGATGCAAACATGTAACACTACTAGCATGCCCATTTCAGCTCATCCTAAATCTGACAATGCTTATGATGAAGCCTACTCAGACCTCAAAGAATATCGAAGTCTTGCAGGAGCTCTTCAGTATCTCACCCTCACTAGGCCGGATCTCACTTATGTCGTCAATTATGCATGTCAATTCATGCATGCACCAACACTGAAACACTTTCAGCGTTTAAAGCGTATTCTTTGATATGTTAAAGGCACTTTGACATATGGACTTCAATTTTTCGAAATCCAAAAATTTGACTTTAAGAGCCTTTTTTGACGCTGATTGGGCTGTCTGTCCTACTACCAGACGCTCCACGTCTAGATACTGTACGTTCCTTGGTCCAAATTGTATCTCTTGGAGTTCTAAAAAGCAACCCACAGTAGCTCGCTCTTCGTGTGAGGCAGAGTATCATGCACTTGCTGGCGCTGCTGTAGAGATTAAATGGCTTACATTCATTCTTCAAGACATTGGTTTATATCTCTCCAAAGCTCCAATTCTTCTTTGCCATAATATTCCTGCTCTATATACTACCATCAAACCTGCATTTTATTCTCGCATGAAACATTTAGAGCTTGATTATCATTTTGTTCGTGAGCAAGTAGCGTTGGGCAACATGGAAGCTCAATTTGTTACAACCGAAGGCCAGCTCGCCGTGTTGGGCAACATGGAAGCTCAATTTGTTACAACCGAAGGCCAGCTCGCTGATCTCTTCACTAAGCCGCTGCCACAACACCGTCTCCACTTTCTCATTCGGCATCTCGGAGTTCGTCAGCCACCTTCCCTTCGGTTGAGGGGGAATGATAACACACGAAAGGAGGATGCAAATGCACAAAATCAGCAACCGACGCCAGCTCCTTCCCTCTCTCACGAACCAGCTCATCAGCAACCGACGCCCCCTCCAACAGCTGTCATTCTTTCCATTGATAAGGCACCAGCTCACACACAAGAGAAATTGACACCCTTCATGTTTCACGCACAAGAGAAACCATTCGTCTCTCCAGCTCATAACATTCCCACATCAGTATGCAAGAGATAAAGATGATGACAATGGAAAGAAGATCCGTCGGTTTCAACAAGAGAGAGATTTCAGGAATCAAAATTGTAGATGGAAAGAAGCACAGAAAATGGAATGTGCATTGAATTCAAATTCATTTGTAAAATCTATATAAACCCCATATGAAAGGGAACCAGTCCATTGAGAAAAATTCTAAGGACTGAGATCGTGGAGTAGGATTATTCCCAACCACGTTAAACTTTCTTTCTCATCATCTTTCTTTCTCACTTTTTTGTGCAAACACAGAGATGCTCAGCAAGCAGCCTAGCCTCCCTCCTGCTAGGGTGGCAAACTAGTGTGCCTTCCCTTCAAGGACCCGGTTCTTCCGATGTTCAGTGAGACCCTTCATGTGACTCATTGCTCATACTGAAAGTGGAGTGAAAACTAGCGAGCTGGAAGCACTGCCTCTTATCTTTTTGCAGGTCGCCTCTGCCTACTTAAATTTGTTCTTGCCTCTATCCCTTAGTACTGATTGCTGGTGTTGAATATCTCACCAACCACTATTAAGAAGTTCGACCAGCTGAGCAGTCTTCTTTTGGGGAGAAACCAACGGTGCCAGACACCTCCACATTATTAAATGGGACCAAGCTTGCTTTCCGATGGGTGAAGGATAACTTGGAATCCAAAAACTCCAAGAAGGCAATGATGTATTTCTATCATTGTTTACAGGGAATGTCACGCACTCTAGCTCTCTTTGGGCCTAACTGATTCAAAGTAAATCCATCACCTCTCACAGTTTATGGTCAGTGAAATCTGACAAGCACTCATCTGCCTGGTGGAAAACAATAAATGCAGCCTAGTCTAATGTTTGGTCTAAGGTCAGCTGGTGCATCAAAAAGGGTAAAAAAGCTCGCCTTTGGACAGACCAATGGTGCAGACATCCATTACCTCATGGTCATCTATCAATCTCGCCATGTTTTAGTAGCTGAAGGTCTCCTGCACAACCAAGTTGGGTTTTCAGGTTTGTTTGGAAAGCTCAAGCCCCAGAATCAGATTCCAACCATCTCAAACAGTGATGACAACTTTCTATAGTTGGAAAAACTTGTTGGTAAGAACATTTCGAGGAAATTCCTTTGAGAGACCAACAAAGGTTAGCTCTACAGCACCTATGCAGGAAACTTGTTTGGATCGACAAAGGATGCCTAGAGCCCTCGTCGTCCCCTTGCCCTCGTCGTCCCCTTGTGCGCCCAAGGCCATGTTGCACCTCTCATGGAGCTCTCACACCAACTAGCTGATCAAGGTGTTCTCGTTACCTTTGTGAACACGGAATTTATACACAAGTATGTCTTGGCGGCGCTGCCAGAAAACTTCCGTAGCAATTACAGTGGGAGAATCCGGTTGGTGACCATCCCCGACGGCGCAGTTAACGACGAGGAGCGCTTCATCCTTTCAAAGATGTTTCCCCTCCTGCAGTACAACACCCCTAGTTTCATAGAGGAGCTCATACTGAACATCAATGAGAAGGAGGAGCACAAGATTACGTTTGTCATCGTTGATGGGACTATGGGATTTCTCCTGGATGTTGCCAAGAAGCTCAACATCCCTAGAGCTGCCTTCTGGCCAGCCTCAGCCTGGATGTTGTTCATCCTCTTCAAGATTCCAACGCTGATCGATGCCGGAGTCATTGATCTAAATGGTAGGGCTCCTGTTTCAGATATGTATTTTATTGCACTTTTGCTCCATGTTTGCATGCTCTTGGTATTGAGTGGTAACGGGTTAATTGCATACGATGAGATATTTGTGCAAGTTCGTGAAGGGAATTTTGAAAGACCAACTTAATTTTTTGCTTGACAACTTAAGGAATTAGTACTTTATACCTTGGAATATTCAGTACTTAAAAAACGTTATCGGCACATTTGTATGGTCTAGTTTTGGTGATCGACTCTCTTGGTTGTTGAACAATCTAAGTCTTTGTTCCTGAATGTAGCAGAGGAAAAGGTAAAAGCAAATGATAAGTAATGTGTGTCTCATAGGATATAAAGCCCAAACCATGCACTAGTAGGATGTGAACGGAGCCATATGATCAATCTGCTAACCTGAATCCACCAAAACTTGACAAGGGGTTTGAAGTTCGAATTCATGAATGTTGTCACATTTTGGTCTGTTATTCTTTTAAGCATGTATATGGCGACAAATGCAATGCTCGAGTTGAATGATATACTATAGTCAAGTCCCTAAGCAAACTAAAAACTTAAAAGCATGAGGGTATGACCTTGAAGGAGTTATAAGTCATATATTAAATAAAATTGATAATTAATGTGTGGTCCTATGGCTCTCCAAATGTACAATTGTGTTGGGTGCCTTTTCCTTATTGAAGAATCTAGGCCTCACCTTCAGTTTTCAAGAAATACTCTTAAGAATTGACAATATCAGTGTCCTATCGGATAGAATTTTTTAAATTAAAATCCACACCACTTTCTTAATCCAATATTAAAACATTTTTCATATCCGAATTTTTCAAAATAGATTGATTGGGTATCTGATCCAATTATTGCAATCCCTATCTCCATCAACTTTTCAATACATCGACCTGGAAGGTTTGAATCCACTAGCAATCAGATGATCCAAAGTCTCGTAGTTCGGAATAACCTTGTGAATATTTGAGATCTTCCCATAGTGTATCTTTTTGTCAGAATATGTCCAGGATGACCAGGATTTCACATTTTCGTGACTTTTGTGTCACAAAATCAAGCAATGGGAAACCGGGAGTTTTACAATTGTAGTTTTGTTCACATAAGTAATTTACAGCTTTAAAGATTAATATTGTTTGTGTAGAACGTGATTTTCTGTTTCCAGTAAATTAAAAATTCACAAAATCATGTAAATGCTGAGAAACAGGATCGACCTTTTTAGCAATTCCGAACAAATTAAAATAAAGGCCATATTAAGAAAATGGGAAACAACGAATACAAATATTAGAACCAAAAGATAATCCTTAAATGCAAATTTCTAAAAATAAATAGTGAACACTTAAAACTGTGACCTTCTCATCTCTTATGCGCATATACATCTTGAGATTGGGTTGCGTATACATGTTGAGATTGGGTTGTGTGCACACCACTCCATGTCCAAAATAAAATTAATCATGTTACGCACCATCGATTGACTGTTCTCTCACAGACGGAGCCAAAGGGGAGGCGGCATGGGTCCTAACCACACCTCAATTTTATAAAAAATTACATGTATTTTTTTTTAATTTTATTTGTCTTATAAAAAAAAATTTTAAAAAATAATATTTTGTCCTGTGTCAAAATTTAAAAACTTTAATGCTTTTTTGACTCCACCACTGTGTTCTCTCATCCACACCCGTGGTTACACACACTTTGTTTTCAAGTTATTTTCACATTTATTTAGATTGAATGACAGCCTCACATACAGAGAAACGGTTGGCCCATGACACTACCTACTGTTTTTTTGGAAAAGAAATTATATTATATTTTGCTTTAATCTTGAAATGAAATGAATTTCATCTATTACTAAAAGAAATAATAATTTGGCTGGCATGGTAATAGGGTTTATACAAGAAGGCAAATTAATCCAACTTTCTGAAGGGTTACCAGCCTTCAACCCAGCGCATCTGTTCTGGGTGCCCTTTGGAGACACCAACGAACAGGAGGTTTTCTTCAAATACCTACAGATGTGCGTCGAGCACATGAAAGGAATAGATCACATCCTCTGCAACTCATTTCCAGAGCTTGAATCGCCATTTCTCAAGCTCATCAACAATGCACTCCCAATCGGTCCTCTTCTCTCAACCAGCAATTCCGGGCGCCAGCCATCTTCGTTCTGGGCTGAAGACTTTAGCTGCATCAACTGGCTCGATCGACAACCGGCTTGCTCCGTCATCTATGTCTCACTGGGAAGCACCACGATACTCAGCAAGCACCAACTGGGCGAGCTTGCACTTGGGCTCGAGCTCACTGGACGACCATTCCTCTGGGTCTCTAGACCTACCATTATGGAGAATAATGCAGCTGTATATTCGGAAGGATTCATGGATCGAGTTGCAAGGCGGGCACTCGTTGTGGAATGGGCTCCACAAAAGGAAGTACTCTCCCATCCGTCGGTCGCATGTTTCCTGACTCACTGTGGCTGGAACTCAACCATGGAAGGGTTGTTCAATGGGGTCCCCATGTTGGGCTGGCCTTACTTTGCTGATCAGTTTCTAAACCAGACTTGCATAGTTGATCTGTGGAAGGTGGGCTTGAAGTTAGTGAGGGATGACGATGGTGTGGTTGGGAAAGAAGAAATCAGAAAGAAAATAGAGGATTTGATGAATGATGAAGGAATCAGAGAGAGAGTTAGTGACATGAAAGAGAAGGGAAAGAGGGCGGTGATGGAGGGTGGTGCTTCCTTTGCTAATCTCAATGGATTTGTGCACACCATAAAGAGGGAGGCAGGAAATCAAGACTAATCAAGTTAAACTATTGAGCCTTTAATTTGCTTCAGCCAATGAATAAATGTCACTTTCACACGCTAAGAGGCTGTTTGACAAATGTTTGACAAAAGTAACAAATTGTTACTGTCCCATGAAACTGCTTCAAAAATTGTTGTAAATTATGTATCTTAGTAACATAGTGTTCATGAATCTATCACAAATTCTAGACCAAAAGCGCTGAACAGTAACAATGTTGCAGGCTTACAGGGGCCTAACAGTCTTAATATGCTACGCAAATTGTAGTCAAATAAAAGCGAACCATTTACAAAAATATGAAAAATGAAGCAAGCAAAAAATTGCAGGAGATAGAAGAGACTGGGAATTACAAGAGAGAAAATATGAGGCAACAGTATTTCTTTTTCTAACGGCAATTTTCCTGACGGCTTCTAAGCCGTCGGCGGTTGAGTTGCGGATAGTGGAAGCCGTCGATCAGCAAAACCCAACACTCTTGTCGATGGAGAAAGCTGTTGGCAAAACCCAATATCCCTAATTAGATAAATTCATTTTAAAGCTAATGAGAAATGATCTTTTAAAGCTCAAACAAGGTTTAGAGCATAGCGACAAATATCGCTCTTGGGTTTTTATTGGTGAGGTTTTTTTTAGATAGTCATTGGCAATGTTGTTCTTTTTGAGAAAATCTTCGAGTTTTTTTATTTACGACCAAATAATTCCCATAACGATTGGCCTCCTTCTAACATTCAACTGATTTCCTATAGGACGAGAGGGAGAGTTTTGGATATGTCTCTCATTCTATCTTTTTTTTTGTTTGTTATAGTTTACCTTCACCAGAAGTTGCTGAAGTTCTCTTGATTCAGTAATTCTCTAGTTTGTTCATTTTTAATTGTTTTATTCTTTGGAAATTTCTAAAAGTCGGGCGCATACCTGCCTGTTTCAGAAGAGAAATAATGCTTCTAAATGAAGCAAAGAGAAGTTATAAAAAGGAAATATCAATAATCAGAAAGAATAAAGAAAGAAATGTTGTGATCTCTTGATTGCTTTTTAATTGACTGGAGCAGGTAATATATATTATGGCCCCTAACAAGGGATCATGTGTTCCGGTTTGGAAATAACCAAAATACCCATGTTGGTTTACATGGAAGCCCACCAAGCACAAAAGAGAATACGAAAAACGAAATCATTTTATAAAATTATGAAAGTGCTCCTCTTGTAAAATGTGAGAACATGTCTTCCCTTGTTAGGGACATAATATAGAAAACACTCTAAGAAAAGAAAAAATCAACAACGATGAGGAAAAGATGGATCAAGAGTACACACTGAATATCATAACAGATACATGATACATACACAAAAAAACCAGCAAAAAAAGACAAGTTTAAGTAAAGAGCCACAAGATCTTTACAAAAAATGGTAATCAATTATTTTTGTAGGTTATAGATAATCGCAAACAACAAGATATTCTCCCCGTGTCTGCTGTCTCTGGTGTGGACAAACTTTCAGACCTTCATTGCACACATAATTTCATGTAAGGTTATCAGATCTAACCTTTACCCCTTGAGATCAACAAAAAATGATCAACAACCTCTGCAACAAAATAGTCTGAGAACAAGATCCGCCCAACAATTCAAACATCTTTCAACTGCATAGGTTATTACCATCCTTCCAAATCGTATCAGCAGCTTTCCACCTCCATTTAAGCATTGAAGTTACAATGAATCTCAATCTTCCTACCATATTTAACCCCGAAAAACAAAAAAGGTCTAAACGTTTTAATTGCAAATTAACCAAACTGAGATCTAAATTAGGATGGCTCTCCATATAGGTTTATGGATGTTTCCTACAGAAAACTTCAAAAGAAGACCACCAAACCCCTTTTTAGATTCTATGTTGATTTTTTGGATGATCAAGTTACAGGAATATTAGATAAGGCGAGTTGGCAGCAATGCTAAAATACAGGAACAAAAACAAACTGATTTCTTTGCAGTTGAACCACCTTTAGACTACTCCAAAATGGAAAACCACCATCAAATGGAGAGCCAGCTATACAACTAGTTTGTCATTTACATATATTGGCTGTAAAGGGTTGTTTGGCATTAAGAACACAGTGTCAGTGTTTTATAAACCTTATCCCAAACATTGGGACAGATATGTCGTGGAACGCTGTTCACACTTTAAGTCTGCCCTAACCTTCTGATTAGATTTATGAAATAGTCACATAGTATACTGCTACCGATTGATTTCATAAAAGCAGCAAGCTCTTGCGAGGGATTTAGAAATCCAATCAGCTTCCCTTTCTCCTGTTCGCTACCTGTCGTAGAAAAACAGCTCTTTTATAAAAAAGAAAGGAACAAAGATAAAAATTTCATTGATGGGTCCGCATCAGAAGCCCAAAAAAGACAGATTTTTTAAAATTTTCTTGCACAGCTAGTGGTATTTTTCTTAAAAATTACTGCCAAATATGAAGATGTACTTGTCATTTTTTTTTTCTCAAGGTTGTAAACCATCTTTCACTTTCTTTTAAGACAAAAAGGTGTTCTTGTTTCGGTCAACTTGATCATTGAGCTTTTGCCGTCAGTTGTAAGACAGACATTGCTACTAATTGATCTGGCTGTTACTAGTAAATTTTAAACCCATTATAGACGCCGACACTTCCGCAATTATATGAGACAGAGAGAAGAGAGAGAGAGAGAGAGAGAGAGAGAGAGAGAGAGAGAAAAAAGGCTTTTTTGCAGAAGCAACTATTTGGAAGAGGAGAACAGATCGGAAATCTTTCTGGCAGAAGGAACAACTTGAACGAGAATCCCCAAAGCATGGCCATTCCACACGCTCGAGTCATCATCCCTTATCGTGCCCAAGTCCACGTTGCTCCTCTCATGGAGCTCTCACATCACCTAGCAGATCATGTTTACCTTCATGTACATGGAGTACCTACACATCAAGTTGTCTGCAACTTACATATTTTAGACTTTTAACTTTTTATAACATTTTTTTTCCTTTTAAAAAGTTTTTTTCTTAGATAAAAGTCTTTTGGACACGTAAATGGAATACTGTAATACAATGTTTTTTTTGGACAGGTAAATGGAATAGTAACAACGTTACCAAACAGCTACTAAAGAAATCCTCTATTGCAATGGTCACACTGAGCTCATCGCTATTGTTTTGAAACATGACAAGGTTGCCCCACAACGTATTCCTCTAGAAGCGCGCTTCTAGGGCGGTATCACTCCTCACTCCTCAGGCGTCCACTGTTCCTCACATTATATGCTTTATATTGCATGAGTTTTACGTGTTTGCTCTCTTTATTGTCTGATTCCATGTCGTAAGCATTACAATCGGTTTATTTGTGGATCTATAGACTGATAATTAGAAGTGGTTCCTACAGCTTGGTTTATTGTTATCTCTTCATGATATATATATATATATATATATATATATATATATATATATATATATATATATATATATATATATATATATATATATATATATAGAGAGAGAGAGAGAGAGAGAGAGAGAGAGAGAGAGAGAGCCGATAAAATGAGAATATATAACAAAATTTAATTAGAAGTGGTTCCTACAGCTTGGTTTATTGTTATCTCTTCATGATATATATATATATATATATATATATATATATATATATATAATATATATATATATATATATATATATATATATATATATATATATATATAGAGAGAGAGAGAGAGAGAGCCGATAAAATGAGAATATATAACAAAATTTAAGGACAAGAGGTCCCCTAGGTACATCCGCAAAAAACAAACCGCAAAAACAGAATTAGGAAAAAGAAATATACAATACAATGCACAGAAAAATAAGAGAGAGAGGGAAGGCAGCGCGGCACAGTCACCCAGTCGCAGACGGATAGCGGCGCTTCAACCGAATGGCAAACTGGACATCCCCTTGCACAAGACGAGCCACAGAATCTGACGAAGAGAAGGTGTCCCTGAAGATTGTTGCGCTCTTCTCAAATGCGCTACCAAGCTGAAATGAGCCACGGCTTCCAGACATGACCCCAAGAAGCAGAGAGAGAGAAAGGGTTGCGTTGACTCTACCTGTCAAATAATGTTATCCCTTGTTAAGAAAGGATTTATCGGTAATAAACTATCTATATATGCCATGCACCTCCCCACTTGGAACCTCCCCACTTGGAACAAGCAAGAACGAGACTACCGATTCGCATGCAACTTCGTATATTGCTTGAAGAGCACAATAGCTTGGATCAGCAGTACTCTTACCTAACACGACATACAATCATTTATTGAAAGTAGTTGTGTGAATAGCATTGCCACATTCTTAATATTCTAAGCCCAAGCGAAGCCCATCATAATCCTTGTCAATGAAACTTCAATGAAATAAGCGACGGTGAATGCATTCTCTAAATATATATATAGAGACTTAATTTTTTAGATTAAAAGTAAGCTAAATTTACACAAACAATGTTTAAAGCCTAATTATAATTTATACGACCTGTAAATGGGCAGGAATTTATGGAATTTGATGAAATCACAAGAAGGGTGACAGGTGTTTTGGACTTTTCACCTATGACAGAAGGAAGTGGGGCTGGCAGGGGCCATGTTCCCTCCTTGTATTTTGGAAACAAAATTATGCTTATATTTTTCATAATTTTTTTAATTTAGCACATTTAAAAATTTAGAAAAATATTATTCGACTGCCATACAAATTTCAAAAATACTATTTGACTTCCCCTTAAAAAAATGTCGGCATGTTAGGTAGATGGTGGTTTTGGGGAAAACCCATAATAAATTACCTACTCCGAAACATAAGAATTAGAATTTGCAAAATGGTCAGTAATCTCATTTATAAATATTTACTTGAAAAAAAAGGTGACATTAACTTTATCTTTTTTTAATATAGTAGTGTTCCTAAAAGAACATGGAAAATCCTGAGGTGGAACTCAATATCTTTATAAATGCTTGTAAGACACTCTCCCTTCTGAATTCTCTCTCCTCTCCTCCTGTTTCTCTCGCTTCTTCTCAAGCCAAGGCTATCTGAACCTGGTTATATGCGCCATACTGGTGCCTGATGCCTGAATTTTCCTGTGCTAGTATGATTAATGACTAAAATACCTTTAGTTAACATTGAAAAAGAAAACATTTGCGAAAGACGAAATTGAAAATGGAAAAAGTAAAAAGATTATGGTGGACTTTTTTTAATAAACTACCAAAATGTCTTTGCCTCCCTTACTGCATGGTGTGCGTAGTGCACTTAACTTTCTCTCTTTCATGGTGTTCTCAAGCCATTTACTGAGATAAGCTGCCACCAACTGTTTGAACAAATAGAGTGCCACCGCGTTGGTAGTTGACCCAAAGGTGAGTTTTCCTATATATATTTCTACTTATTTTACCCTTCTTGTGTTTGAATGTTTGAACATAACCCAACTGTACTGGTCGTCTCTGACCACTAATGAGTCCATCCGGTTCAAGTGATGTCAAGATATCCGATCTGGATAGGATATTTGACTGACTCATTATGAAAAAATCAGATAAAAAAATTCATATCCAACTAAGAAATCAAATCAGATTCGGATTCACGTTTAAGAAATGACATCCATTGGACTCGGATGTACATAAATATGTAATGTGATTTGGATCAGACTTAATTTAAATATCTTATACATAATGCTCTTGCCTTTTTAAAATCGGCTAAATTCAGTTCAAAATTCATATAGATTCCAATTTTGAAACTGGAGTTCAAATTAAATTCCAATAAGACTTGTCTTTGTTGGTATTTTAATCCAAATTTAAATCAGATATTGGAATATCTGAAAAAGTGGATACAGTGAAGTATATATTCCTTTTGAATCCAGTCTGTTGATATCCCCACCGATGTCCTATGGGAATTGACTAATGCGAACCATGTTGGGTCGGGTCCAGCCTCAAGAGAGGACTCGACCCGGCCCGTCACTTAAGTGACGGGCGGGAAAAATAGGGGAGGGCACCCGATGGTTTCCCCCATTGCCTCTTACATCTCTCTCTCTCTTGTTGCCTAGGGTTTCTTTTTGGGGGAAAAGAGAGGTGTGCTCTCTTTTGTGTTCTCTCTTGGTGGCTGCACAGCAAGAGGAGAGAAGGAGAAGAAGAGAGGAGAGAAGGAGAAGAGGATAGGAGAGAAGGAGAAGTGGAAGAGAAGGTTGCGAGCATTTGGCTAGAGCAAGATTCGATTCCAAGGAGGAAGCCAGACGCATTTCCTCTCAATCCACGGTTTCTGCATTCAATCGGTGATATTTCTCTTGTTTTTCTCATATAGCTTTGGTGAGATATTATTGTTGGAGGGTTGGCTTTGTGTAGCCCCTCGTGGGACAACTTATATCATTGATTATAGTAGATTGAGTTTGGGTCGTAGTACCCCATGGTTTTTACCCTCATTGTTTAGAGGGGTTTTCCACGTAAAAATCTTCTTGTGCATTTGTGATTGCTTTGTCGTTGATCCGTTACTTATTGCATGATCGGTTTGGACTATACTTCGTTGTTGAATCATTTGTAGTAGATTTGTGCATATCCGTATTTTATCTCAACAAAGTGGTATCACAGCCAACATGATGGATAACAAAATTGATTTTGGTACTAGCCGTATGATTATTCTAAATGGGACTAATTATAGTCTATGAAAAAATAAGATGAAAGATCTCTTATATGTGAAGGCTATGCACCTCTCAGTTTTTGCCAAAGAAAAGCCCGATTCTAAGTCTAATGAAGAATGGGAATTTGAACATGAACAAGTTTGTGATTTCATTCGACAATTTGTGGATGAAAATGTTTATAACCATATCCAAGATGAAAATCATGCAAGTAGTTTGTGGGCAAAATTAGAAAATCTTTATGCCTCCAAGACAGGAAGTAGTAAATTATTTCTTCTGAAAAGATTGATGAATTTAAGATTCAGGGAGGGCAGTTCAGTGTCAGATTTTCTAAATGATTTTCAGGGGGTCATTAGTCAGTTATCTAGTATGGGCGTTAAATTTGAAGATGAGATTTTGGGATTATTATTGCTTGCTACTTTGCCTGATTCGTGGAAGACATTTAGAGTCTCGCTTACTAACTCTGCAGCTAATGGGGTTGTTTGTTTAGAGACTGTTAAGTCAGGTATTCTCAATGAGGAGATGAGAAGAAAATCTCAGGCTTGCTTTTCTCAAACAGAGGTTCTTTTCACAGAGAACAGGGGGAGGAGTAAATTCAAGAGTCACATGGACAGAGATAAAAGCAGAAGCAAGTCCAAATCGAGATATAAGAATTTGGAATGCCACCACTGTAGAAAGAAAGGACACATAAAGAAGTACTGCTTTCAGCTGAAGAAGGAGAATAAAATTGGGGAGAAACAAGAGAAGAAAAATGACCGAGATGACAATGTCGCAGCTGCTGCACAACATGAAATGTTTGTTGTTTGTGATGCTAACATGGTTAATGTTGCCAGAGACGATATTTGTTGGCTTGTTGATAGTGGTTCAGCTCTTCATGTTATTTCCTATAAGGATTTTTTCTTTTCATATATTTCTGGTGAGTTTGGTACTTTGAGAATGGGTAATGGTTCTTTGTCTCACGTTGTAGGCAAAGGCGACGTCATTCTGAAGAATGCGAATGGAGCTCTATTGAAGCTGACTGACGTGAGGTATGCACCTGACATGCATCTGAACCTTATCTATGCAGGAAGACTCGATGAAGAGGGGTATCACAACACTTTTGGTGATGGCCAGTGGAAGCTTACTAGAGGTTCCTTGATTATTGCTCGAGGCAAGAGATGCAACAATAATCTTTATACTATGCAGGCATCGATTTCCAGAGACATGGTACATGTGACACAAGATGAGAAATCTATTGGGTTGTGGTATAGGAGGCTGGGACATATGAGTGACAAGGGACTGAATTTTTTGATCAAGAAGAATCTTCTGCCAGATGTAAAGAAGGATAAACTTGATAAATGCAGTCATTGTTTTGCAAGGAAGCAGACGCGGGTCTCTTTCAAGAGTCATCCAGCTTTCAGAAAGTCAGAAGCACTTGAGCTGGTTCATACAGATGTATGCGGTCCTATGAAAGTAAGTTCACATGGTGGTGCACTTTATTTTGTCACGTTTATTGATGATTTTTTCAGGAAAGTTTGGGTTTATTCTTTGAAGAGGTCTATTCTTTGAAGAGAAAAGACCAAGTCCTTGGTGTTTTCAAGGACTTTCATGCACTGGTTGAAAGACAGTCTGGAAAGAAGCTGAAGTGTGTTCGCAGCGACAATGGGGGAGAGTATATTGGTCCATTTGATGAGTATTGCAGATCTCATGGCGTGGCAGAAAGGATGAACAAGACACTCATGGAGAGAGTTAGATGTCTCCTATCTGAAGCTAAGTTATCCGATTCTTTTTGGTGTGAAGCTTTACATACTACTGCTTATGTGATTAACTTGTCTCTATATGTTCCTTTGGATGGTGATGTTCCTAACAGAGTTTGGTATGGGAAGGATGTATCCTATGAGCACTTACGTGTATTTGGATGCAGGGCATTTGTGCATATACCAAAGGATGAGAGGTCGAAGTTGGAATAAAAAAGCAGGCAGTGCATGTTTTTAGGTTATGGGCATGATGATTTTGGTTACAGATTGTATGATCCAGTTGAGAAGAAGCTTGTCAGAAGCAGGGATGTGGTATTTGTTGAAGATCAGAATATTGAGGATATTCAGAAAACAGGAAAGGATTCTTCTCATAGCAGCTATTTGCCAGTTGATGTGTACCCTATTCCCTTGCAGAATACTTCAAGAGCAGTGCCAGATGATGCTATTGGGCAGATACATGATAGAGAAGGACAAGTAGACATGTCATATATTCCTAATTCAGATGACGAAGGAGACGATCATAATTTGGAGGGTTCTTCCTCACATGTAGATCGACAGCGAAGATCCACGAGGGAGTGGCGTCCCTCAACTAGATATCCCGCACATGACTATATTTTGTTGACTGACAGTGGTGAGCCTGAATGCTATGAAAAAACTATGCATGATGTGCACAAGGAAAAGTGGATGGAAGCCATGAAAGATGAGATGCAGTCACTTTACGACAACCACACCTTCGAGCTTGTGGAGTTGCCCCAAGGCAAGAGGGCATTGAGAAACAAATAGGTTTTTAGAGTGAAGCATGATGAAAACTCTCTAAACCCAAGATACAAAGCTAGGTTGGTTGTGAAGAGGTTCAATCAGAGGAAAGGAGTTGACTTTGACCAGATATTCTCACCGGTGGTCAAGATGTCATCTATCAGAGTTGTTCTTAGTTTGGTAGCCAGTCTTGATTTGGAGATCGAGCAGATGGATGTGAAGACAGCTTTTCTTCATGGTGATCTTAATGAGGAAATTTACATGATGCAGCCAGAAGGTTTTCTTATGAAAGGTAAAGAAAACCATGTTTGCAGATTAAAGAAAAGCTTCATATTAAGGAAAAGCTTGTATGGTCTGAAGCAGACACCTAGGCAGTGGTACAAAAAGTTCGAGTCATTTATAGGGGAGTATGGCTACACCAAGACTACTTCAGATCATTGCGTCTTTGTGAAGAAATTCTCAGGTAATGATTTTGTCATTTTGTTGATTTATGTTGATGACATGCTTATTGTTGGCAATAATATCTCGAGAATTTCAAGCTTAAAAAAGGAGTTGAGCAAGTCTTTTACTATGAAAGACTTGGTTCCTGCTAGTCAGATTTTGGGTATGATGATCACGCGAGATAGGAAGTCGAAGAAACTATGGCTATCTCAAGAGAAGTACATTGAGAAGGTACTTTAAAGATTTCACATGGACAAGGCAAAGCCTATTAGCACCCCTCTTACAGCGCATTTCAAGTTGAACACTAAGCAGAGTCCAAGGACAGATTTAGAAAAGAAAGATATGGAGAAGATTCCCTATGCCTCAGTCACAGGTAGTCTGATGTATGCTATGGTATGTACTAGACCTGATATTGCTCATTCAGTTGGAGTTGTTAGTCGGTTTGTCTCAAATCCAAGAAAAAAACACTGGGAAGCAGTTAAATGGATTTTGAGATACCTTCGTGGGACTAGCAGTTTCGCACTTTATTTTGGGACAGAAAAATCTATTCTTGTTGGCTATACAGATTCAGACATGGCAGGAGACATTGACGGGAGAAGATCTATATCTGGTTTTTTATTGACATATGCAGGTGGTGCAGTTTCTTGGCAATCCAGACTTCAAAAATGTGTAGCATTATTTACTACCGAAGCAGAGTTTATTGCAGCTACAGAGGTGAGCAAGGAGCTTTTATGGATGAAGAGGTTCATGCAGGAACTTCAGTTCAGTCAAGACGAGTATGTGCTTTACTGTGACAGTCAGAGTGCTATTCACCTTAGAAAGAATTCTACTTTTCATGCAAGGTCAAAGCATATAGACGTAAGGTATCATTGGATACATGATGTTCTAGAGTCGAAACAGCTTGTTCTTGATAAGATCCATACAGATGATAATCCTGCAGATATGATGACGAAGTCTCTACCTAAAGAGAAACATGATATGTGTAGAGCCTTAGTTGGGATGACTGCATTTAAGGCAGTATATTAATTTTGTTCATTTTGCAGGTTTGTTTGCTCTCTTGAAACTGGAGGGGGAGTTTGTTGGGTCGGGTCCAGCCTCAAGAGAGGACCCGACCTGGCCCGTCACTTAAGTGACGGGCGGGAGAAATAGGGAAGGGCACTTAAGTGACAGGCAGGAGAAATAGGGGAGGGCACCCGATGGTGCCCCCCATTGCCTCTTACGTCTCTCTCTTGTTGCCTAGGGTTTCTTTTTGGGGGGAAAGAGAGGTGTGCTCTCTTTTGTGTTCTCTCTTGGTGGCTGCACAGCAAGAGGAGAGAAGGAGAAGAAGAGAGGAGAGAAGGAGAAGAGGAAAGGAGAGAAGGAGAAGAGGAAGAGAAGGTTGCGAGCATTTGGCTAAAGCAAGATTCGATTCCAAGGAGGAAGCCAGGCACATTTCCTCTCAATCCACGGTTTCCGCATTCAATCGGTGATATTTCTCTTGTTTTTTTCATATAGCTTTGGTGAGATATTATTGTTGGAGGGTTGGCTTTGTGTAGCCCCTCGTGGGACAACTTATATCATTGATTATAGTGGATTGAGTTTGGGTCGTAGTACCCCGTAGTTTTTATCCTCATTGTTTAGAGGGGTTTTCCACGTAAAAATCTTCTTGTGCATTTGTGATTGCTTTATCGTTGATCCGTTGCTTATTGCATGATCGGTTTGGACTATACTTCGTTGTTGAATCATTTGTAGTAGATTTGTGCATATCCGCATTTTATCCCAACAAACCGAAGTGCCAAAGTTCAATGCTATATTTATTTATTAATTTCCTCCTCGGTGTTGCTGTTCACTCTCGTTTCTTTCTATATTTCAGGTTGCAGTAGTTTGAAATAAAGATCCACCAAGAAACAACCGTTGATGGTGTTTTTTTAATGAAACACAACAACGAAAAAGCAAATGGGCAACAATAGAGCGGAAGCAAATGGGAAACCAAAAATAGGATAGCGATTTAAAGAAAAAAATGTAGCAGCGCTTCAAATGGTTGCCGGTAGCGATGCAAACTCCAAATTCTTCCATGAATTCGTTAACAACAAAAGATGCAAGAACAAGATCAATGCTAAAGAGGTAGACGGACAGCAATATGAGGAGGACTCTTAGATTATGGAGCCTCGACCTGTCCAGTTATTCGCAAAAGATTTTTTTACAGGGAGACACCCTTTCCCCTTACCCTTTTTTGGTGGTCTTGTAAACTTTTTTCAGAAACATTCAAATAGCAGTAGTAGAGAGCAGCATCAGAGTTCCAAAGTCATGAAGAGCTCGATAGTGGTTCCCTCCATTTTTTGTATGATGATCTTCTACTGTTTTTTAAGCTTCAAGGAAATCCATTCAACCATTTAAGGAAAATCTTCGAGAATTCGCGACGGGAGCAGGAATGAAAATTCATCGTGACCAAAGCTCTGCCATTCCTTTTTGTGCAAACAAAGAGATGCTCAGCAAGCAGCCTAGCCTCCCTCGTGCTAGGGTGGCAAACTAGTATGCCTTCCCTTCAAGGACCCAGGGCTTCCGATGTTCAACGAGACCCTTCATGAGAATTGCTCATACTGAAAGTGGAGCGAAAACTAGCGAGCTGGAAGCACTGCCTCTTATCTTTTTGCAGGTCGCCTCTGCCTACTTAAATTTGTTCTTGCTTCTATCCCTTAGTACTGATTGCTGGTGTTGAAGATCTCACCAACCACTATTAAGAAGTTCGACCAGCTGAGCAGTCGCTTCTTTTGGGGAGAAACTAACGGTGCCTGACACCTCCACATTATTAAATGGGACCAAGCTTGCTTTCCGATGGATGAAGGATAACTTGGAATCCAAAAACTCCAAGAAGGCAATGATGTATTTCTATCATTGTTTACAGGGAGTGTCACGCACTCTAGCTCGCTTTGGGCCTAACTGATTCAAAGTAAATCCATCACCTCTCACAGTTTATGGTCAGTGAAATCTGACAAGAACTCATCTGCCTGGTGGAAAACAATAAATGCAGCCTAGTCTAATGTTCGGTCTAAGGTCAGCTGGTGCATCAAAAAGGGTAAAAAAGCTCGCCTTTGGACAGACCAATGGTGCAGACATCCATTGACAGAGGTTGCTTCCGGCGAAGACCTCATGGTCATCTATCAATCTCGCCATGTTTTAGTAGCTGAAGTTCTCCTGCACAACCAAGTTGGGTTTTCAGGTTTGTTTGGAAAGCTCAAGCCCCAAAATCAGATTCCAACCATCTCGATCAGTGATGACAACTTTCTGTAGTTAGAAAAACTTGTTGGTAAGAACATTTCGAGGAAATTACTTTGAGAGACCAACAAAGGGAAGCTCTACAGCACCTATGCAGGAAACTTGTTTGGATCTACTAAGGATGCCTAAAGCCTGATGTACTTTATATTTTAGTTGTTAGGGTTACCTCCTAACAGATGACAGAATGAAGCCGCTGGGCTTCCCCTTGGCCTCTATGTGTCTATTTTGTCGGAGTCATGAGGAGAACATCCACCATTTCACCATTTGTTACTGGACTGTCCCCAAATCTAAGACCATTTGGATGTTCGTGATTAGCCTTCAATGGTAGATGAAGGTACAATTCCCTAAAAAGACACTGTTCAGATTGGCGTCTGTGTTTCACTTAACACTAAACCCAGCTTGATCCTACAATCAGTGGATTAAGGAGGTTTTGTCATGACAAAGAACCTCTAAACGGCCTCCCTCCTTCGAATTGGTAGGCCTACTGGCTATATGTCATTTGGCAGATCACTTTTAAGAATGGGGTAGTTTGCTTGGTTCTCTAAAGGGTATCTTTTTGGCTTCCAACATTATTTAATCCCGCCTCACAAGATCCTAATCTTTTTTGTAGTTACCATTTTGTTTGCAATAATATTTTGACACGCAACCCAAGCGGTTGTTTTCTTGGAGTATGCGAATATCCAAAAAAATAGATATGTCTAAGAGGATATCTGATTCAAATCTGATCCTTTGATATCCCTAGCAAGATATGGTTATGTTTTCTTAGATTGGGTTCTTGTTTGGTAGTTTTTTTGGAAATGAGGCAATGTTGTGATCTTGAGTGCTTTAATTTTGACATCTTACTACTCAAACTTGGTAGGTAATTGAACCCCTAATCAGTCTCTCAAGAACAGCAACTGTGACCCACTACATTGATGTCACTCAACCTATCCACTTTAAATGTGATCCATGTATCCTGTTTCAATCATAATCACAGAAAACATGGCTTTTTTTGGAAAAAGGCATGAAAAAATACGATAAAATAAATGGCCATTTAGAACTTTAAAAAAACATGTTTTTGAAAAAAAAGTTAAAAACCGTAGGAAACAATCGCATTTTTTCACTTTTTTCATTTATGTCAGTTTTTTTAATGCCAAACAATTTTTTATTTTTTATTTGTTGAAATCTACTTGTCTTGTAATGTTTGTGTTGTTAGTTTCTCATTTGTTTTATTTTCTCCTCATTTTTAGTTTTTTAAATTTTTTTAAAATTTAATGTATTTTTTTCATTTTTTCTGTTTTTTTCAAGCTTAGCATCTTATACTGAGAAAAACCTCGCTGTTTCAAACTCCGAGACGTTATTTGTAATTATGGTTTCAATTATACACAAAGCGATTGTTTCTTACTTTTAAGACTATTTATCAAGGCTTGGTTACTGTAATTGGTAGATAGTTCAGCTTTTTATGCAACACCTTGTGAAACTAATTAGTGCACAACCCCATCAGAAAGGATGTGCAATGACCAAATTACCCTTGTGTAAATTAAAAAGGAGCTTTTTAAAAAGACAAAAAAGGGCTGGTTATGAAAAAGTTAAAAGTGCCAGCTGGCTATTTTCTTTATAAAAATTTTGAAAGTATCCCAACCCCCTTCATTTTCTTCTTAGGGTGTATATTTGTGCATGCACACCGCTCTGCACACAACTTGATCTCAACTCTTTAGGTAATACTTGTGTCCCCAATTTCCTGTTGTCTTAGTTACTTGTAGACACAAACATTGGACAAGCCCGTGGATGTCCATCTCTATTAATGGAATAGCTGGGGAGTATTTGGGACAAAACAAAAGTTTTGCATTAATCCACAGTCCACCCATTTGTTTCCCTTATCTTCTTTTGCTTGTGAATGTTTACAAAATTGAGCAGCCATCAACATTAAAATTTTCATAACTGCTTTTCTTGTTGGAGTTAGTCTGATTTGGATTAATTTGTCGAGTTTCTTTTGGAATTGATCTCTTTCCATTATCATATTATTAGCTTACTAGTTCCACATTTTATTACCAGTTTACGATTTTAATAACTAATCTGCTGATTGGAATTATTTGGACATGAAATTTGCCATGTTTTACTTTAAAGTATAATAACCGTCAGTCCTGGACATTGGGGGTCTGGCTTTCTTAGAGTAGCCATATCTGTATCCTTTCATCAGATAATCAACCGCGTGGCAGCAAGAGATGAATTGAAGCGAGTTGTAGTTCCTTAACATCTGATTCCTTCTAGTTTCCTTCTTACGTGCACATGTCTAGCTAGCATCTAATTGACATTCTATTAAGAGTTCCGAAGCTACCAAAGCGAGATATTTCTTGCTGTTGAGTTTTGGCGAACTTTCTTTGAATCTACAAATAATGTAATCTCATTTACATGATTGTACAATTGAAAATTATTGTTTTCTAAACAGTATTTGTTTGCATGTCAAGTTGTCACATTATTATTTTGTTCATGATCTGCCATGTCATTTTCAAGAAAGGAAAACCATTAGAAAAGTTTATGAAAAGCGCACGCAGCTGGGCAATGATATTTCGCATCACTGGGGTCATGTACTGCTTTTGAAATATGAAATATAGAAACCAGCAAAAGTTCTAATAATTTGAATGGAAAGACAATTGGATATTGTCTTGCACATGAACAACATAAGTATCTAGATTTGTAAGATGGAATTGTAGTTCGACAAGGAAAGGTGAGAAGATAGCTTCATAGTCAAATAAGGAGTTGTAGCCAAACAAGGAAATTGGTGAAGATTTTTTATTTTTCGTAAGAGCTTAAGCCATTGCCTGTAAATACATAGCCTCATCAAGGCTTGTAAACATGTTCTCAAGGAATGAGAACTGTGGGAGGTTGATGAATAGAAGAATTTATATACGTAATGTGTTTTGAACACTAGTATTTTAGTTGGTAATAAATTATTATTAATCTTTATATGCTTACATACTATTTGATTTTGCCAATTTTTCAAACTTTGTAGCACCAATTGTGTGGGTGATAGGAATCCATCATGCAAAGCACTTGAGGCAAATTTTAGGTTGAGTATTGCATTAAATTAATGTCGTAACAACATTGTCCTCAAAATATAGCATCTAATGAATCGAGCTTCACCTTTGTTAATTATTTTCCACTTGAAGCTGGCATTATTCGCTGTGTCATGCATTATCCATCATTTGTTTGGCATTTTTATTGTTCATCAGTACTTCATTAATCCATGGCTAGCAGTGCAAAAGTTTTTTGGTTGAGGAGCACAGTATATAGCATCCCTAATTTAGACCTCTGGAAAAATCTTACACCTTTCAAATGCATAGGAAATTAAAGGAAAAGCCAAAGCGGCACCAATATGTAATCAACAAACTATCTGGATTTGCATAAAGTGGTGATAAATAATGTTCTGTACCCATGCACCAACAAATTGCTAATCAAATTATAGAGAATGCCATAAATAGGGATTTCAATATATCTGATTTGGATAGGATATCCAATTAAACAGTTTCGAAAAAAATTAGATATAGCAAAAATTTAATTCTGATGAAGAAATCAGGTTGGATTCAGATTTAAGAAGCAACATCTGATAGGATTTCGATTTGGATATGCATAAACATCCGATTGGATTCAGATTCAGATTCAGATTCATATTCATATCAGATTTAATTTTAAATAAATATATTTATATCCAATGTTCTTATATTTTAAAAATCGGTTGGATTCGACTCAAAATTCAGATTTAGATATGAATGTAAAAATCAGATTCTAGTTGGATTCAGATTATCAAATCATATTTCAAATTAAAATTCAGATATGTTTTTTTTTTGTTTGATTTTGAATCCAAATTCAAATATGTAAATATCCAAAAAGTGCATATAATTAAGACTATATCCGATTTGAATCTGATCTATTAACATCCCTAGACCCAAAAAGTTATTTTAGTGGGTTTGCATTTGCTTGCAATAGGATTGACATTAAAATGTCATAATAAATATAGCAAGAGGTAAAAGGAGAATAATGGTAGTTTTTTTTTTTTTTTGGTTAAGACCCAGATTCAAGCTGCAATTACAATATCATCATTATGTAAAATAGTGATGTGATGGTCAAGGTGCAGGTCAATGTGCCTGATCTTAGAAGTTTTGAGCTTTTTGCAAGAAAATCAAGGAAGAAAAGAAAAGGATGATCATAACATAACGTTTCCAGCTTTTAGCAATAAAAAGAAGAAGAGAAAAGGATGATTATAAAGTTAACAGCTTTTGCAAGAAAAGGAAGTTGGGCTTGGAGTTGGCAAACAAGGATAACCAAATTGTGAGAAAAGAAGAAATCTAGGACAAGCTGGAGATGCCGACAAATGATAAAAAGAACTTTTGGGCTGAGGGGAATTCAATTAAAAAGATGTCGCACCTAGAGGGGCAGTTTGACATCCAGAACAGATTGTGACGGTCAGTGAATCTGCTTCAAAATTTAGCATAGACTCGTGGTACAGATGGCTCTATGAATTTGCTTTAAATTTTGTGACAGATTCATTAGACAGTAGGCTCCCTTGGATCCTATCAAATGCACCCATAAGGGGCCATTTAATTACTAAGGATTCAAGATCTATGGATCTTTTGTGGATCTAACATCACATGCTTTTGATGACAAGGGAACCATGGCAAAAGCTATGGTTCATCGAACTAAGGATCTTAATGGCGATGGCGGAAGCAACTCACTCCCAGTGCTAACCATGGTGCATGGATTTTAACCGTCGGACCTCACTCGAGAGTCCAACCCTCATGGAAAACCTTTACAGACCACTCCAGGCCCCTCTGGAACCTTGTCTTGTAGGACAGGCAACGTGTGGCCCCGCTGCATGTAGGCGGAGCGACCCCAACTGACAGATGACAGATTAGTGATTAATGGTAGTGGCTGATAGGTGGCCGAACCTGGTGCATAAAAATTTCGTGCAACACTAAGGTTAGTGACAAAGATCTCTATTTGAATAAAAAGGACAAAAAAGGAAATTAAAAAAAGTGAAAAGACTTAAAAGAACATTTGTTTTTTTATAATTTAAAAAATGTCCCTTTGTTTTTTTTTAGGGCTCCTTTGATGGGCAGGGTAAATTGAGAGGCAAGGAAAAAAATGATACTGTGAAATTTCACCCGCTCTACTAAAAATACATCAAACGGAATGAATTTCATCTCGTTTAACGCAAAAGAGAATGAATTTCACCTCGTTTAACGCAAAAGGAAGCCGGTGAAATTTCACCAGCTCGACACCCTCCCCTCCCGCTCTCGCTCTCGTGGTATGGCGAGAACCCGCTCGACAGCCTCCCCTCCTCCTCTCGCTCGACAATGGTGAGACCGTCTGAAACCCTCGACGCCCTCGTCTGAAACTTCAAGCAGCGACGGGAGGATAGGGTTACCCTCGACACCCTCTTCCTCCATCTGCAAACCCTTGACACCCTCTTTCAGTTGCTCTCCTCTTTTCTCCGACTTCAAGCAGCAACAGGAGGATAGGGTTACCCTCGACACCCTCTTTCTCCGTGAGGATAGGGTTACCCTCACCACCCTCTTTCTCCGTCTGAAACCCTCGACGCCCTCTTTCAGTCGCTCTCGCTCTTTTTCCGGCGAACCATCTTCAACAGCAACTGGTTGGTTGCTCCAGCTTCCAAATCGCTCGATATTTCTACAGCCCTTTCTGTATGTTGCTCCAGCCCGACCGCTTCCCACAAGATTTTGGTATTTTGAGCGATTCTGTATCAGCATATTGTTTAATCGTAGAATGCCTAAGTAGATCAACGTAGAAGTTATGTTAGTTGCTGAGCGACTACTTTTCTTCATACAGTTTCTTTAAATTGCTTTTAATCCTTATCTAATATTTCTGTTGTTCACATTATTTTGGGGCTTTGACGTACAGAAAGGGCTATATGTTGATTCACATATCTAGTAAATTTGATTCTTAAATTCAGGTTTCCAAACTATAAGCACGTATATATATATTCCTGTGGAAGCCAATTAGTTCTGAAAAAAATTTCTTCATTTTTCTACCCTGTGCATCAAACAGGGTTAAATTTATCACGTTAAATTCTTCTTGTGCATCAAACAGGGCCTTAGATTGGAAGAGGGAGAAATTTCTGTAAATTTTTCTAGAAAAATTTAATATGGTAAATTTCTCCCGTTAAATTCTTCCTGTACATCAAACAGCCCTTAGCGTACGACTGTTGCGTGCACCAATGCACATGCAACTCAAACTAGTAGGTTGGGGCTAATCATTTTGTACGGTGGAAACCATATAAGAGAAGAGAGGAAGAGAAGGCGACCTTGAAGAAGAAGAAGCAATTGACCGGAAAGAGGATCGGCAAAACCATGGCCACTCCACATGCACTAGTCATTCCCTTCTATGGGCAAGGCCATGTAGCACCTCTCATGGACCTCTCACATCACCTAGCAGATCATGGTGTTCTTGTTACCTTCGTATACACGGAGTACGTCCACAGACATGTGACGGCAGCACTGCCGGAAAACTTTTGCAGTGACTATGTTGGAAGAATCAGGCTGGCGTCCATACCCGACGGCTTAGCTAGTGATGAGGACCGCCAAGATTTATACAAGGTTTTTTCTGCCATATCAAACACCATGCCGAGTTTCCTAGAGGAGCTCATACAAAAGCTGCGTGAGAAGGATGAACCCTAGATTACTTTTGTAATTGCTGATATGGTTATGTGATTCGTTTTAGATGTTGCCAAGAAACTCAACCTTCCGAGAGCTGCCTTCTGGCCTGCCTCATCCTGGACACTAGCCACCGTCCTCAACATTCCAAAGCTAATTGTTGATGGAATCATAGATCAGAATGGTAAATTCTACCCTCCAGCAAATGATTTCAATGAACTGCATGCTCAAGTTCCTATTAGTGTACTTCTGCTAGAGTATTTGGATTGTGTGCATATACGACAGATGAAATTTTAAAAGCATCCCATAGACAATTGAATGTTTGAAACTTGATTTTTAGTTTTCTTACCTGGCAGAGCATCGCATATGACCCCTTCAGTTGGATACGCCATGTACTTTATTCTTTTTTTTCGGATATTCAAATATTTGAATTCGAATTTAGATTAAAATATAAATAAGTAAATGTCACATATAAATCTGAAATCTGATTTCACAATTCGAATCCGACTTTTACATCCGTATCTGAATCTTAGTCCAACAGTTGAACCAGATTTGGCTGCTTTTTAAAAAGTAAGAGTATTGGGTATATGATATTTATTCAAAACCAAAATCCAAATCAGATCAGATAGTTATGTATATCCGAATTCCCGAGTCCCAATCTAATCGGATGCCATTTCCTAATTCTGAATCCAATTTGCTTTCGTAATCGTATCTGTTTCTATAATTTTTCCAAACAGTTTGGTCGTATATCCGATTCAAATCAAATATATTGACAGACCTCCTTTGACTACTAATTGTTGTTAAAAATGGATGCAAAAAGGATAATTCAACATCTATTTCAAAATTGACTTTTTCTATCTATTAATGAAGGAAAACTTTGGCGTGCCAACAGGGTTTCTAACCGGTAACAAATTGGTTCGATTTTCTGAAGGATTGCCTGCTCATTTGTGCTGGGTGCCCTTTGGAGATGCCAAACAGCAACGGATATTCTTCAAATACCTTCAATCGTGTGGCGACTCCGTAAGAGGCCTAAGCCACATACTCTGCAACACATTTGAGGAGCTCGAGTAGCCATTTCTTCATCTCATCAACAATGCGATTCCAATCGGTCCTCTTCTCCCAGCCAACAAAGCCAAGCACCAACCATCTTCAATCTGGGCCCAGGATTGGAGCAGCATCGACTGGCTCAATCAGCAACCATCTTCCTCAGTCATCTACGTCTCAATGGGAAGCACCACGCTGCTTAGCCAGCACCAACATGGCGAACTCGCCCTCGGGCTTGAGCTCACCAGCCGGCCATTCCTCTGGGTCTCTATACCTGATCTCATGGACAGTTACGGTGGCGCTGTGTATCCGGAAGGGTTCATGGATCGAGTTGCAAAGCGTGCACTTATTGTTCGATGGGCTCCACAAAAGGAAGTACTTTCTCATGCCCCGGTTGCCTGTTTCTTGACTCACTGTGGTGGAACTCGACCATGGAAGCAGTGAGCAATGGAGTCCCCATGTTGTGTTGGCCTTACTTTGCCGACCAGTTTCTTAACCAAACCAGCATAATTGAGCTGTGGAGGGTGGGCTTGAAGCTGGCAAAGGATGATAACGAGATTATTGGGAGAGAAGAAATCAAGGAGAAATTGGAGTTGGTGATGAATTATAAAGGAATGAGAGAGAGGGCTGCGAACTTAAAAGAGAAGAGAAAGAAGGCAACCATGAAGGGTGGTGCTTTTGCTAGGAATTTTGAAGGGTTTGTAGACATGATCAAAAGGGAAACATGAGCAGTTTGGAGCATTAAGTTTACTGTTTTCAACAAGTGCTGTTTCAACTGTAAAAGATGTGTATGATTTCTATGATTGTTAACTAAAACTTGTCAAATTCTATGGCTATAACCCAAGGTTAAAGTTAAGGACCCTGGATGCTTGGAGTCAAAATTTTATCATGTCTAACTGACCCAGGAACCGAACCATATGTGGCTGACACCAGCCTTTTCAAAATTTCTTAATTTTTATATTGACATATATATATATATATATATATATATATATATATATATATATATATATATATATATATATATATATATATATATATATATATATATAAAACTCCATATCCATATCCGAGTATATATAAACAAGTGTCCCTCCAAATAATGCGTATGAGAATGCCATTTTTAGATCGGGTTGTGTTGCATGCACTGCCCGAGTGCATCCACCTCATACGAACAAAAAAACCAGCATTAGCTTGAACGATTTGATGGTTTTCCACTATTTTATTGTGATTAAATTGAGCAAACACATCAATATTCATGATCAACAACCAAGTAATCTTGGTGACGCACTTCCCAAGTCACCTTGCTGATCGAAAGATTGGATATCAATTGGAAGCTGGTTGAGAGTAGATAGAAAGGATGGCTAGTGAAGAGAGGATATAAACACGCATATTGAGTCTCATACACTTAAATAACTTGATAATTATTTGACCATCACAATACAAGAAGAAGACACATTATCTCTTTGAAAACTAGTCTATATGTGTCATAAATAAACGGCTCACCCGGTTTTGTACCACCAGTTATTGGGAAGGGAGCCACATGTAGATGTAGGCTTGTGTAGAGGCAGAATGGGCTGGTAGGGGTTGGGCTTGGTCCAACTCTGGCCCCGATCCGGCTCAACAATTGGACATCGACCCAACCTAATAAGTAAGGGTGGACGTTGGGAACGAGCCCCACCTTGGGCCAGAGACCGAATCAGGCCGAGCTCTCGCCCGTGCCTGAAATTTTCTCTAAAAAATTAATTTTATGTGTTTTCTTTATAAATATGTTTTATATATTTTAAATTAAAAAAAAAATTGAGCCTGGACTACTGAGAAGTTGTTGGGCTGGCTCCAGTGGACGTGACTCAGCCCGATACTTTTTTATATATATTTTTTCACTATAAATATATCCTTATATATTGCATCTATATATTTTGAAAAATTTATTTTTATTAAAATCGGGTTGGCCTGGGCCAAGCCCTACTTTGGATCAGGCCAGGCATGCGGAATGTAGAAGACCCATGTTTGTATCCTTTCATCAAATACATTTGAACTAGCAAGAATGAATTGAAGCAAGTCGTAGTTTCTGAACATCTGATTCCTTCTACTTTTCTGAACATCTGATGGACATTTTTGCTGATGAGTTTTGCTTTCTGCAATTGTGTCTATAAAATCATTACTAAGATAATGTTTAAGAGAATGAAACACGTTCTTTTAGACCGATTGGAAAGGACCAAGGAACATTTGTCCCCCAAAGATTCATTCAAGATCATATTTTAATTGTCCATGAGTTAGTGAACAATATGCATAATCATAGTGGAAGATCATTTTTATTGAAAGTTGGTATTTCAAAAGCATATGATATACTTGATTGGGGATTTCTAATGAGAACTTTGTATCGTTTTGTACTGGTGCACAAAATTTTCGTGCGACAGTATTGTTAATGATAAAAACGCCCTTGAATGTGACATTATTCACTGTTTCATGATTTTTTTTTGTTTTTTGCATCTTTACAATTCATCAGTACTTAATCGTATGGCTAGCAGTGCAAAGGCTTTTGGTTGAGGAGCACATGTATATGGTAATCCAATTTAAAAAATATTTTTTTGGGTGAGAATAGAATATTTATGAATAGCATGTCAAATTTAACGAGTTATCGTTGTCATTTTGTGCCATAAAATACATTTAGCAACAGACAGCATCTGATCAAACCATTCATAATGATATGTCTGATACATACCTAACACAAGCAGCATGGGATGGATGCAGCCAAAACAATTGCAGCTCATCAGTTTGAGAAAGGTTGTTAATAGACACGCATTTGCGGATTCCTCTGAGAGTAACCATGTTAAATACTGATCATAGGCGCATTCCGATCTATACCTATTTTTTCCTTCATAAAAGATTTGAGAGGCCCTTCCCACTCCCCCACGCAGGCACTTGCAAGTTGAGCCGCATGTGAGCTTCTGTGGGCTGATGTCCACACAGTCACATAACCCCCAACATTTCTCTCTCTCTCTCCATATATATATATATATATATATATATATGTGTCGGTATATATGTCAGTAAAAACCAGACCCTTAAGTTAGGGATAAAAACCTAACCTTTTAACTTTTTGTTAAAAATTTGTTTTAAATAAAATATAAACATCATAAAATATTTATAAAAACTATTTTCATATAAAGCATGCTTTGATTCCAGTTGTTTTTGTGAAATATGTGGATTTTTTTATTTTAAAAATGTTGATGCTATGGGTGACATTATTAAAGTAAAAAAAAAATGATAAACTTAATATATACTTGGCATCAACCTATTCTTAAGGTTAGATTGCAAATTAAAAAACACTTTAAGCACCAAAAATTAAAGTGTCAGTTTTTGCCTGACGTAACAGTCGGGTTTCTACCAGATTCTCCCTAACTCTCTCTTTCTCTCTCTCTATCTCTATATATATATATATATATATATTTGGTGCATGCCCATCAAGCGCTTGCTGATATATGGTTCTGCCTCTTAGTTATTTTGCCATTTATGTAAAGGGTTCAAGATTTTTTGAATTAGGTAGTGCCATTCGGTAAAAAGTTTTTAGCTCCGCCATTGAAACTAATATAACCCAAGAAATAATAAAAAAGTAAAAGACTAACTTCAACAAATTCCTGGTGCTGATTATTTTACAAAAACTACAAAATTAAAAAGAGAAAAGCAAGAAGATGTTAATGACCATAACGCAGAAAAACAAAATGAAAACTTAGCTGAGAACAAGTTAAATAGAGTAAAAATATGTAATTAGGAACAGTTTAATACAAAAGATGCTTTGGTGTGTCTAAGTATCCACTTTATTGTGTCCTTAGGACAGGTGTAAGATCTTATTGAGTACGCATGTAACTTAGATACTGCCCAACCAGTGATACAAGCGGTGTAGGTATGTATTGTATGTCATTTTTATCCTTTTTAGAAAAGTATGCAATAAATCTGCTTTCAATTTATCGCCTTATTATCTTATTTTCTTACATATTTGACATTTTTCTCCTTGAAAAGTACGGCCATATATATATATATATATATATATATATATATATATATAATGCACATTCTTCCCTTTCTGAGGCATATGCGCAATACGCCGGCATAGGCCAGGCCGGCTTTGCCAGATTGAGCGAATGCGACCGCCGATCCATTGAAACTCACAAGGGGCTCAATAGACAACCAGATCATTGGGCTTTTTTTTATGCATTTGCATTTGTAAATGGAAAAACTTCGTACCAAAATCAATGTTGGTATGGAAAATGGTATACAATTTGTTGATAGATAATGACATACAATGACAATTTGTATATATATATTGATTAGCGTTATCTCATTTTTTTTACTGGTTACACGATATTGGTGTTACGCCTAGGCATTTTTACTGGTTACACGATATTGGTGTTACGCCTAGGCATTGGGTCGGGCCAATCTGGCCTAAGCATTGAGTTTGGTCTACCTAGAACGGCCCAATAAGGAGTCCGGCTTGATTAGGATGCAGCCTATGATTGTGGCCCGACATTCAAAACCTGAGCGCTGGCCCAGTTAAAAAATATATATTTTTAATATAAAAGAATATATAAATATAATTAATCGTAATCAAATACATGTAATTATATATATAATATATATCTTAATTACAATAATATAAAGAATAACTTGTCGGGGCCGAATCGGGCCTACGGGCAAACCCAAGCCTGCCCAACAACTTATCAAGCCAGCCGGATGCCTATTTTTCGGGACAAGCTCGAGCTAGCCGGGTGCCTAGTTCATTTGTATTGTAATAAAAATAAAGTTCATTGCCAAAATAATCTAGTCATACATTCAATGCAATTTGTTGACATTGTATTGCGGGGGTTCAAAGTAACATATGCACTCCATGAATGAAGGGTCAGAATGAGGACATAAGGTGATCCAGATTCATGGAGTCTATCTCAATGTTTGGTTTGAAGGTTAATAAACTACTTATCTCATCATTTTTGGCAATTTTTTTTTTAAATAAGCCATGAATCTTTCTAAAACAAAGATCTCATGGTAGACTTACACCAGCTTGCCATACAAAGGCTAAAAAAAAAAAAAGAACACAGGTATGACCGGCATAATATCCACTATTAGGTATAAAAATGCATAAACTTCGAGCAATTTGGCCAAGAAAAAATCAATTGAAGGGCAGAATTAAGTCAAATACATATTAAACTAAAAGTATTAAGCATAACAAATATTTTTTTTTAGAATAATATCATTTTTATTGGGTTATTTCTTGATTTGATGTAAGGAAAAAAATCAGGATTGCTAAAAAATGTCCTCTTTCTTTGAATTCTCCGTACAAATGATTCATGGAATTAAATTCTGTCTAAATTGTGGAGTACATAAGGCTGAGGGGTATCTTTCTTCCAGCAGCAGCAGCAGCTGCAGCTGTCGATTGAGGCTACCATCGAAACATAACTTTTTAAAGAAACAGCTTCTACGACGACAGATAGGGGTCAGGTCTGGCATCTATGCGCTAAGAACTGAGCTAAATTGGGCTGCATGGGCCTTCTCCCCACTTAATTTTTTCCTCCAAATGGAAACCTTTTCAGCTCATACTGTTCACACTCCTATAACTTCACGGCACCTCCTCCACCATAGTGTGAGTTGGAAGCATCTCTGAAAAGGTAGACCTACTCGCTTTCAAGCCAACAACACCACCACGACACTATGGTTGCCCACGAATCTGATTGTGAAATCCAATCCCTTTGCTTCTACTGGCATAGCAGCGAGTTACACCATTGTTGGGAGAGACTCCCAATAATTAAACTTGTGTAGCATTTGCTCTGCAACAACTTGCAGCCTAACTTGTCTGACCTTACTCCACTAATAGTGCAGCATAAGCAGCGCAAGCCTCCACGTGTGTACCACTAACTTGTGGAGCAAACTGAAGCAGGCTTCCCAAACTCGTAACAGAGAGAAAAAAAAAAAAGTGGGTTTGTAGTATTTGCCGTTTCTTTCGTTTCAAGTATTTAGGACTGGGCACCAAAAAAATGGCCAAATGTTCCCGTTAAGGCCAGCCCGATGCCCGGCCCATTCCTAATTGGCCCGGGCCGGGCTGGGCCAGGCCGGGCTGCGCCTATGAAATATTGGGCCTTGGCTTAAACTCAAGCCCGAGACCTGGCCCGACTGTTTATCACCGGCCCGCTTCACTCTCTGAAACTGACGCTCGTCTTCCTTCCCTACCTCAATTACAGCAAAAGAAGGAATGAGTCTTTCGGGGAAAGGAAATAACCCATTTTCCGCTTCGCTTCTTTGATGGCCTTTCTCCTTCTCACATCACTTCTGCTCCTCTTCATCCCCTCACCGTCTCCCGCCAAAGCAGACTTCGCCACCGCCCGCTCCCTAGACGTTCTCCTAAAGACGTATACATTCGATTTGTTTCGCCAGCGGGCGAAAACCAGCATCGGCCTTGGAGAACCTATCAGGAGTCGAGGCCCATGGCATCCCATTCCGCAGCGGCAGCCTCCGGAGGTGTGGGCAGTCAAGCACTCAGCAGTCGCAGAGACGATGGGCGACGGTGATGGGGAGGCAGTGACGGCAGCGCCGTGATGGCGAGGCGGTGATGGCAAGCAGAGAACGACCATCGACGGGGAGAACGAATGTTGAAAGTTGAAACAATGAAAAACCTGAAACCCTAACTTCTAACCTAAATTATTTTGTTTTGAAAAAAAAAATTATTATCTTTTAGTTACCGTCGAGCTTTTGAGGTGGCGGACCTGGGCTCAGAGTCGATGTGGGTACTCGCTACTTGATACTCGACTTAATGCTCAACTTTAACTTTAACTTGTGCATGAAAATTTAATATGCCAATATTGTAATGACAATAATAGCCTTGCTTAATAAAAAGATTTAAGGCAAAAAACGACTTAAAAATACATTTTTTTAATAATTAAAAAATGTCTCCTTTTTCTTTCGATATACGTGTGTCACGAGCACAAGGAGTTTTTTTTTTTTTTTTTTTGGGTAAAAAAATGACATCAAGGTTCGAAGTTATGCACATGTTGGCGAATCTGTAATTATAAAAGAGAAAAAGAGAAAGACAGAAAAGGAGATGGAGAGCAGGCTTTGTTGCAGAAGAGACGTCTCCAAAGAGGACGCAGAAGAAGAACGGCTATTCCACACGCTCTGGTCATCTCTTTCTGTGGGCAAGGCCACTTAGCAGCTCTCATAGCTCTCATGGACCTCTTTCATCACCTGGCCGATCATGGTGTTCTTGTTACCTTCGTCTACACTGAATACACACACAGACAAGTGAAGGCAGCACTGCCTCAAAACTTTAGCAGCGACTACGCCGGAAGAATCAGGCTGGTAACCATACTGACGGCTTATCTACCGATGACGACCGCAAAGATGCCTGCAAGCTCTTGTCTAGCTCAATGAACGCCATTCCGAGTTTTTTGGAGGAGCTCGTACTGAAGATCAATGAGAAGGATGAACCTGGACAATGGGTTTTCTGTTTGATGCTGCCGAGAAGCTCAACCTTCCGAAAGCTGCCGTCTGGACCGCATCAACCTGGGCACTGGCCACCCTCCTCAACATTGCAATGCTTCTTGAAGATGGAGTCATCGATGAAAATGTTAAATGGTTACTATTCTTGAGCAAATGATTTGGATGTTTCGGCATGTTTATGTTTCTTTTTTTTTAGCAGTGGTAGAATTAGAAATTTTTTATTAGGAAGCTGAATTACAGTTTTAAAATTTTAATTTTCAAAATTTTATATCCGTAAATGATTTTATTTAAAAAAAGTTAGATATAAATTTTTGAAAACAAAAATTCTGTGGGTGTGGTCCTCTCTCCGTTCATCTCTTTTAGTGTTTGTCATTAGAGTGGATTATGTGCTATGCAATTAAACAAATTTCTTCGTGTGCAAACGTTATTTTTAAGTGCGTAAGATGAGTACTTCATTCTAGTGCTTAAATAAGAACCAAAGCTCTCACCAAATTCTTTAGTCTCTCATAAGGTACATGGCCAGCTTCTGGTATCTTTAGGTGTTGTCTCTGCCACGCTACAACTTGCATGCTAGTGGTTTCTTTTTTACACAAAGTTAACGATCCAAGGATTTAAAACAGGAATTGGCCACCTACCAGCCCCTTTTCCAACTATTATGCCAACCCCCTTGAGGTTTGGTGCAAACACTATTTGAGAATTGTTTTTAATTTGTTTTCAAGTTTTATATGTTTGATACGAACTTCATGGTCTCAAATAATGTTTGACTAAGATATATATATTTGAATCAACTCACATGAATGTTTGACTAATCATTCACCAATTAGCTCTTAATTTAATTCTTGTAAATCTACAAAGTTAGTCAATGGGTTTCAACAACCGAAATTCTTTTATTTGAACCATATAGAAAACCGTTGAAATTTAAATGGCATTCATAGAGAATTGATCATTGTAAACACCCTGAATGTTTTCAAATATATATATGCGTATGTATATTTTTCTTTTCCTTTAAAATCTCTCATTCTCTTCAAATCAGTATCCTTTTTATAAACTTTCATATATGCATATATCTGATGATATGTACATGTATATGTATATCTTTTTCTATCTCTCTCTCTTTCTCTTTCTTTTTTTATGAAAGTATTTCATCTTTTTCATTCTTTGTAACATTTTTCTCTCAAGATCTTTTTATTTACTGACTTCACTAAGACAAAAAATCAAGTAATGATCCAATATTGGATTCATGTTTGATGGTCTACAACCTCAATCCAATTTCAAAAACTTTTCTTTCTTTGTAAAAATATTTATGATAGTTATCAAAACAAAAATCTTAAATGTATATTATGGTAGGAATACTTTTATATGAATGTTATGATAGGGATGCTCTATTCTCTTTTAATCATATAGGGTCAATGCATTCATGCATTCCACTCACTTAGTATCACTTATGTCACTAGTATTTTAGATAAAACATAATTTTTAAGTGAAAGAAAAACCATTTGGAGGTGAGACAAAGTTTGGGTACTCATGGCATTTGCATGTGGAGCCAAGTTACTAATGCAGGTTATATTAATGCCAAATTGATCAAGACTTGAACTAATTGAGATTTACGTAAACATACATGTTTGGTATATTTACGTTTCATATCACCAATTATCTTGGCTTTAAGCTTTTTATGTGCACAATAAACCGGTTATCATGAAGGTGATAGGAATCCACCATGCTTAGCGCTTGGGCTAATCTTAGGTTGAGTCATTACATTTAATGCAGTAATACTAACTCCCTCAAAAGATTTAGGACTGTTTTACAATGAGAACATGATTTATAACTGTTCCATAAATATAACCCAAAGATTGAGTTTATTCATGGAACATTTGTTAAAATGTTTCATGATACCTCAATATTAAGGCACATTCATGGAACAGTTTGTAACTATTCCCTTTGCCAAACTGGTTTTTAGGGATCGTTTGGCAAATAGAACACTTTGTAAGTGTTCTACAAATCTACGTTAAAAATAGCGGTAAATTCATGAACACGTAGTTTTAGTGTTTCATGAGTATGCTCTAATAATTGGGGCAGATTTATAAAACATTCACATAGTGTTCCAATTGCCAAACGACCATTCAGTGAAACAATATTAATTGATTAATAGCCAGGGAAGTCATTGAAGGTGAGACACTCAAACTGTTCATTCCACAGCTAGTGTTCCTCATAAAACAACACAATTATGTTGCTGACCTATGGATAATGATGCCAGTGTTCTATATATGTTTAAGAGGGTTCTCCCTGCTTGCATGAGGAATATTCCATAACATGAGCAGTACTAATAAGATGGCAAGAGGTAAGGGAAGAATTATGAGAGTTGTTGAGGTTAAGACTCCCATTCATTCTTGAATTATTACACATAATTTTGCATTTTAATTAAGCTATCTCATGGTGTTAATTTCTTGTAAAAAGTTGTGATCAAACTGCATGCTGGTTAGGTTTTCATTAAAGCTTGTGAAAAAAGGGAAAAAGAAAGGTTGATTGTCGAGCATTACACCATATACCCACTTTTAAAATTATATTTTTAAGGGAATTTGACCTCAAACTGGAATTGAAAGGAAAATTCCAGTTTTAGTTTATCTTTGTGTTTGATATTTCTAAAAATGGTGTGTTTGATAAAAAAAAGAAAAAAAAATTAAAATTGATGAACTAAAACCATACATATATCATGACATGAGTCTTAAAGAAAAATAAAAAATAATTCTAAATTAGAATCATAATTCCACCCCTAAGGTAGAATCATGATTCCGAAATTTCCAATCAAGAATTGCAAAATCAAAATTCTTTATTTGATAACATAATTTATATTTTATTAAAATTTTAATTCTAAAATTCCATAATTGTAACCTCATCAAACTCCCCCTAAAGAGATTCATGAGTGGTGAACAGGTTTTCAAACAGGCGACAAGATGGTTCAGCTTTCGGAAGGAGTACCTGCCTTCTGGTCAGCTCACCAGTTATGGTTGCCCTTTGAAGACACCAAAGTCGCAGAGATTTTCCTCAAGTGCGTTGAGAAATCCGGCGAGTCCTTGAAAGGCTTAAGTCACATACTCTGCAACACATTTGAGGAGCTCGAGTCGCCATTTCTTGATCTCATCAACAATGCAATTCCAATTGGTCCTCTTCTCCCAGCCAACAAAACCAAGCAACAACCATCTTCCGTCGGGGCTCAGGATTGGAGTTGCATCGACTGGCTCAATCAGCAGCCCACTTCCTCCGTCATCTACGTCTCACTAGGAAGCACCACGGTGCTTAGCCAGCACCAACTTGGTGAACTCGCCTTCGGGCTTGAGCACACCGGCCGACCGTTCCTTTGGGTCTCTAGACCTGACATCATGGACAGTTCCAGTGGTGCCGTGTATCCGGAAGGATTCATGGATCTATTTGCAACTTGTGCACTTATTGTTGGATGGGCTCCACAAAAGGAAGTACTCGCTCTTAACAAAAATAAAGGAAACAGCCCAACGGTTCTCTCCGCAATAGAAGGTGATACACTTGACAAAATTGGGATAGCAACAATCAAGGAAACATAGCACGATGACAAGAAGATATTTCCTATGACTATGATGAGAAACAAAATGTCAAACATTGAAAGATTCGTTGGATATTCTAACATATACAATAGATGTATAAAATCATCGCAGGAAACTTGTAACAGTGAGAGTTGGAAAAAATTCAAAAAATAAGAAGCCCATCCTTCTGGGGATGTAGATCAATATGTGATCGAACCACGTAACTCCACTTGCATTACTGTCGTGTGTTGATCTGTCTCTTCTTCTTTGAAATTCATTTATGGTATCAGAGCCACTGCATCATTGTTAAGGATCAACTTCTGTCATGGCGTCCTCTTCAAACAACAACACACATGGAAGTCAGCTGTATGAGAATTCCTTCTTCTTATTTTCTGCAACATCCAAATCATTTGCAACTCTCTCTCGGCATCAAATTGAACACTGAAAATTATCTGGTATGAGAATCTCAATTCACACCCATACTCATGTCATGTGATCTGATGGGGTTCGTTGACGGATCGATACCTGCACCAGAAAAATACAAGCCTGGCATGACTGAGATAAGCCAAGACTATCTCAATTGGCTGTGACAAGAACAAATCCTACTATGTTGGATCAAGTCATCATTATCTGAAAACATTCATGCTCAGATCATTGGATTGAAAACTTCGAATGCACTGAAAAACTCCTATGCCTCTCATTCATGGTCTAGCATTATGCAGTTGAAATCTCAGTTGCAAGATTTGAAAAAGGGCAACATGTCTATGGATGCATATTTTCAGAAAATAAGAGTTAGAGCACATCAATTAGCTATAGCATCTAAACCTGTAGATGAAGGTGATTTGGTTTTGTACATTTTGAGAGGTCTGCCAACTAAGTATCTTGCTTTTAAGACAAGTATGGAGACATGGAAAGAACCCGTTAGCCTAAACGAACTTTATGGCATCCTTCTTATGCAAGAGTTAAATCAAAAGGGCCATGATGATGAATTTCTGTCCACTCTGAATAATGTTTTCAAGGGGCACGATGAAAGACAACATATTTATCATGGTCGAGGAAAATATCTATACAAAAACAGAAATTTTCAAGGCAAAGAAAGATCAATATGTCAGATTTGTGAGAAGACATGGCATGTAGCTAAAAATTGTTATACTTACTTGAATCTCGTAAAAAACAAGAGCCCAAATACTCAAGCTTTTTATGCTGCCACTGGAAATTCTTCAAATCAGCCAGTTGGGGATGACAATTGGTATCCCGATTCAGGCGCAACCCACCACGTCACCAATGATATAAACAAACTTTCAGTAAATTCAGACTACTGTGGGAGAGACACTCTAAAGGTTGGCGATGGAACAGGTTCGTCTATACTCCACATTGGTTCATCCATGCCCACTAGAAATTTAATTTTAAATGATATATTGCATGTTCCAAATATAACTAGGAACTTGTTATCTGTTCAAAAAATTTGTAAGGATAATGATATTTATATTGAGTTTCATCCTAATGCATGTTACGTTAAGGACCAAGCCGAGAAGGTACTGCAGCAAGGAACCAGCCAGAATGGTCTCTACAAAATTAATTTTGCAACGAAAAATAAAAAGGCCATGTGTAGCGAAAGAGCATCATTGGAGACTTGACATAAAAGGCTTGGCCATCTTGCCTTTACTATAGTTAGGCGTGTCTTGAATGATTTTGATTTATGTTATGAAAATGTGTTTCCCTCTACTTTGTGTGAAGCATGTCATAAGGCAAAAAGCCATAAACTCTCTTTTCAAGCTGCGCCTTATAAGGCGCAAAAACCCCTTAAGATTGTCTACTCTGATGTTTGGGGACTTACCCCGATCATGGGAACAAATGGTTATCGTCACTATGTTATTTTTGTTGATGCATATTCTAGATATATATGGTTTTATTTGCTTACTTTAAAGATGATGTTAGAGCTGCTTTTAAATCTTTTAAAGCACTAGCTGAAAATCATAAAGGACACAAGATTAAATATTTGCATTCTGATGGGGGTGGTGAGTATCAAAGCCTACAACTATTCTTATCCAAGAATGGCATAGGACACCGAAAAAGCTACCCACACACTCCCGAACAGAATCAGAATGCTGAAAGACTGCACAGGCACATCGTTGAAACTGGCATGTCTCTTCTAGCCGAAGCAAATGTTCTAAAAAATTATTGGACTTATGTTTTTAATTCTGCTGTATACCTTATCAATCGCATGCCCACCAAAGTACTCAATTATCTTTCACCATTGGAAAAGTTATTTCAGAAAATCCTAGATTATAATTTTCTTATGGTCTTTGGTTGTGAATGTTACCCCCATTTGAGACCTTATGTGAATCATAAACTTGATTTCAGATATGAAAGATGTGTATTTCTTGGATTTGCCCCTCAACACAAGGGTTACCACAGCCTGAATTTAAAAAATAAAAAGATTTTTACATCTCGTCATGTTGTTTTCAATGAAACATCTTTTCCTTTCAAGGAATAAAAACTTAATGAGCAGCTTGTTTCTAGTGACTAACAGCCACCTCAATATATACCCATGTTCTTTTCAAACAATAATCACTGGAGAGACACCAATGATCATAGTAGTGATATTGAGGAGCACCATGATATGTCCAACCTAGAACAAAGTCAAAGCCTCTCCAACCATGATGATTAAGTCGATTTGATACAATCTAGCTCAAATGAATGACACCAAAACGAAGTCTAACCTGAAAATATCGAGCCCATCATTGAGCCTTCTAGAACCCATAGTATGACAACACGATCTCAAGCTGGTATGGTGATGCCCAATACTAAATATACATATTATGAAACCCATTTAACAACCAAATATCCTTTAATCCTATCTACAACATCAAATTTGACTACTGAGTCTAAACCCAATACTCTTCAAGAAGCTCTCGCCAGTAGTCATTGAAAAGAAGCTATGAAAAGTGAACATCTTGCTCTTCTCAAAAATCAAACTTGGAGTCTTGTACCTACCTCCAGTGCCAAACATGTTGTAGGATGCAAATGGGTTTTCAAAATCAAAAGAAGGGCTGATGGTTCGCTAGAAAGGTACAAAACCAGACTTGCAGCCAAGGGATATAGTAAAAAAGAAGGGATTGACTACACTGAGACCTTCAGCCCAGTGGTCAAACCCTCAACCATTAGAATGATACTCACTATTGATTTGAATTGCGGGTGGAAAATCAATCAATTGGATGTCCAAAATGCTTTTCTCCATGGAACTCTAGAAGAAGAAGTTTACATGTCTCAACCGCCTGGATTTGAAGATAAGAATTATCTTAATCATATTTGCAAGTTACATAAAGCGCTCTATGGCTTGAAGCAAGCCCCAAGAGCTTGGTTTTCACGTCTAAGAAATTTTCTTCACAAGATGGGTTTTCAAGAAGCCAAAACGGATACCTCACATTTCATCTACGAAGAGCCAAACGTGGTCATGTACATCCTCATTTATGTGGATGACATCATATTGACGGGAAGTTCAAATTTGCACATTCCAAAACTGATTGCAGCTTTCAAATCAGAATTCACAATCAAAGATCTAGGAGATCTACACTTCTTCTTGGGCATTGAAGTAAAAGATACACCTCAAGGCTTGATTTTGTCTCAATAGAAATACATTTTGGAGCTACTCAAGAAAACAAATATGGTAAGAGCCAAACCAATTTCTACACCCATGGCTACATCACCGACTTTGATAGCACATTCAAGGTTTTCCTTCCATGATCCAAGCCTATATAGAAGCACAGTTGGAGCTCTACAATATGCTACAGTGACGAGACCAGACATATCTTTTGCAATGAACAAAGTTTGTCAATATATGCACAATCCAACAAACATCCATTGGGCAGCCGTGAAGTGAATATTAAGGTATCTAAGGCAAACTTTTGATTATGGATTATGTCTAAAGCCATGCAGGGAAATAGATATTTCAGCATACAGTGATGTGGATTGAGCTGGATGCTCGGATGACAGAAAATCCACTAGCGACTATGCAATCTTTCTTGGAGAAAACCTTGTCTCTTGGAGTTCAAAGAAGCAAAATGTGTTGTCTTGCTCAAGCACTGAAGCAAAATACAGAGCCGTTGCTAATGCAACAGCTGAAGTTATTTGGATCCAATTTCTATTGCAAGGACATGGAGCAAAATCATCACGAGAACCCATTCTTTGGTGTGATAACATTGGAGCCACATATCTAGCATCACATCCAGTATATCTTTATAGATGCAAGCATGTATGCAAGCATGTATGCAAGCATGTAGAAATCTATCTTCTCTTTGTTAGAGACAAGCTTGCAAAAGGAGAACTGGTCATTAAGTATATTTCAACCAAGGATCAGATTGCCGACATCTTGACCAAACCTTTGTTAAAGCAGCCGCATGGAGCAATAATGCCAAAATTAAAGGTCATCAATTTCAATCTCAATCCTATCGAAGACAGGCTGAGATTGACGAGGGGTGTTAACGAAAATGAAGGAAACAACCCAACGGTTCTCTCCACAATAGAAGGTGATACACTTGACAAAATTGGGATAGCAACAATCAAGGAAACAGAGCACGATGACAAGAAGATATTTCCTATTGGAGAAGACTATGATGAGAAACAAAATTTCAAATGTTGAAAGAGACGTTGGATATTCTAACATCTACAATAGATGTATAAAATCATAGCAGGAAACTTGTAATTGTGAGGGTTGGAAAAATTCAAAAAATAAGAAGACCATCATTCCATGGATGTAGATCAATATATGATCGAACCACATAACTCCCCTTGCATTACTGTCGTGTGTTGATCTCTCTCTTCTTCTTTGAAATTCTTTTACTCGCCCATGCCTCGGTTGCCTGTTTCTTGACTCACTGTGGCTGGAACTCGACCATGGAAGCAGTGTGCAATGGAGTCCCCATGTTGTGTTGGGCTTACTTTGGCGACCAGTTTCTTAATCGAACCACCATAATTGAGGTGTGGAAGGTGGGCTTGGAGTTGGAGAAGGAGGATGATGGGACTATTGGAAAATAAGAAATCAGGGAGAAGCTGGAGTTGGTGATAAACGATGAAGGTATAAGGAAGAGGGTTGCCTACTTGGAAGAGAAGGGAAAGAAGGCTACCATGAACGACGGTGCTTCTGCTAGGAATTTTGAAGGATTTGTGCACATCGTGAAAAGGGAAGCATGATCAGTTGAGTTGATCACTTTCATGACCAAGAAAGAAATAACTTCTTATGATTTCTTAAGAAATTTCCTGTTTCAATGGATATCCGCTGGAAGAATAATTCTAAGGTCAAAAGGACCTTTGCCACCAAGTTTTTACATGTCCAGTCGATGGCTATATGTAGGAGAGGCCATGTTTAAAACCCAGCCCGTGGGTTTAACCGAGTCATTTATGGATATGATCGAAGTGCACATATTACATGTGCACATGTACTTACAAATGGTACCCAAACTACATGCTATATCCAAATTTCAGTGCAGCTAATATATATATATATATATATATATATATATATATATATATATATATATATATCAAATGTTCAGTGTTTTATGTATGCAGTAAATGCCTCAACCTTTTGGTTTTGATTCACTATCGAGTACACTAATTGAACAATATCAATCCACACTCCACAGTACAAACAAGATGTGACAAGTTAATAATAAGTTTATAATAGCATAATGGCCAGACCTATGTTACATGGACTTTTCAAAAAGGTGCAGCAATCGGATCGCTCGGGTCGATGCCATGTGAGTGCCCGTGTAACTCCAACTCGCCGTCCAACCGCTTCCTATGTTATTCTCTTTAAAAAAAAAATATCTCTTTTTTTACCACTCTTCTTCTTTTTCTTTATTTACAGTAACAAAAGTTAAAAAAAATAAACATGTATATATATATATATATATATATATATATATATATATATATATATATACCTTCCCCACACCTTGCATCCAATTTTATTAGGATGTATGCACTGACATCGGCATCTGCGCTGCCGCCGCCACCCGCACCTTTCATCCGTGTGACATAGGTTCATATGAATGAAATTTCATGCTTGTCCATATAGTTGCAAAATTTGTCGCCATACCAAAATGATGGTGTGGATGGAGAGTGCATGAGCAGCCTTTGATTCGGGAATGAAAATTCCATGTTTGAAAAAATAATTCCTATTTGTTTAAAAATAGGCATTTTGATTCTAGAATTCCTATTTGTTCACGTGAACTAATACATTTTTCCTTTGAATTTATTTCAAAAAGATGAATTTGGAAATCTGGTCATTAGGTTCATCAAGTTTTATCAAAGGTAAGGCTAGAATCGACTGAAAAAAGTGAATATCGAGCGGAGTCATAGAATAGGCTTGAGCTCGACTCGACGATACAGCGTGGAGCTTGGGATTGAGTCATTTTCTCGCTTAATTGTTTTTGTTTGCTTGATATGTCTCATATTTTTTTAACTTGTTAACCTGTTTAACTATTTTTTTTAATTAATTTAACTGTGGTCAACCATCTAACATAAATATAAAGAAAGATATGTACACATTCTTCATCAAAATATTCAAACAAAATTTATGAACAGAATTTTTTTTTACAACACATTTATGTAATCGAGTCGAGCAAAGTTTAAACAAATCCAGTTCTTATAACTCAAATTCGTCTCATTTAATATTTTAAACAGAAACTCAACTCAAAAATAAATTCAAACTACAGCTCGACTCAAAAATAAATTTAAACTTGAGCTCGACTAGTTTGTAGTTAAAGACTTGAAGTCGAGCTTTTAGGAACGAGCTCAAGTCGGGCTCCTTTTATACTCCTTTCTCGATCGTCGTCAAGGATAACTCTGCTCTCTCTCTTCTCTCTCTTCTTCTGAATCAGGCCGTTGCTGCCATCCATCGACTACTGCTACCGGTGAAAGAAAAGAGACAGTTTAGTTGTTTCTTACATTGTTTTTGTTCTGCCGTTTTTCGTTTCTAGTTCTTTCTTCTCTCGGTTTCTCCTTATTTGAAGTACATTTTGGTGGTGTACATACGATTTTTCCTGTTCCACCGAACGCCTTCCATGAAACGATTTCTTGCTTTCTTCATTCTCGCTTCTGATGTGTGCTATTTGGTTATCGGCACCCTGTTTTCTTTTCGTTGTGGCTTATACTGTTTGAATCGTTCGCATACACGCATGAGTTTTTTGCCTTTTCTCTTCTCTTCTCCTCGGTGAAGAAGTGAAGTTGACTCGCACCTTCCCCCATGGTAAAGTAATCTTCAAGCACACCATGACCAATTGCATATCAGAATTGCAAAATCAGGAGAATGGCACATCTTAATTTTGGTCCCTATATATTTATGAACTTTTATTTTTGAATTGGTTCAGCGCATATGCAACTTGAATTTCTGTTTATCTACTGAAATTATTTAGGTTCTGGATTAGCTTTGTTGATAGAAAAGTTGTTCTTTGAGGACTTCATTTAGTAACCAATGGGCGTACCAGGCGAAGGTCCTTAAAAATTTTGTCAATTGTGGTTGTAGATTCAATTTTAATGATGTCCGAAGTAGTCCTGAAGGCACGTTCAATGGTAGTGGAATACATAAGGTTTATAGTCAGGAAGGATGATCTGATCTGACAGTGTTTATTTGCGACTAGCAGGGGAAGTTCTTCCTAGTTCTCAACTGATGGAGGAGGCAATCCAGGGATCATCATTACTGTTCATCAGCCACCTCAAAATGATCTTCAGGAAGAAACGACCTTCAATGCCAATGTCGCCGAGACGCCCGCCGTCAATGTCGTCTATTTATCCAAACAATGTTCAATGGATTAATTGTGTCCCTGCTGCCAAATGGCCCTTAAAGGAATAACATCAAACATCTATTTATCCAGACAGGCACTAGTTGAATGCATGCCTCTCCATCGCTCATAGCAAGCCATTCATCTACAAAAATGCCCAAGTCAACCCAAATATGCAGTCCAACCTTTTTTCAAGGGTGAACTTGGTGACTTTAGTTTTGAGGTTCCCTGAACCCATTTCCAACATAAACCTATTTCTGAAGCTCCATAAGAACAACACCACAAGGTGAAAGAAATGCACCAATACTTAGCGAGCCAACTTGTCTTAGACATGCAAGCAAACCACACAACTAATTCTTCATAAGAAACTCCAAAATGAGGAATTTTTTCCTATGATCCTCAAGGGGATAGGCGCAACAGATGGTGTGGGGGCTATAGGTGCGCAAATCGAAGCATAGTGGGGGAGGCACCCCAAGGGGATGAAGGGTTAGGTGGAAGCTTCAGCATTCTAAGGTAGTGAGGAATGCTTTCGTCCAAAAATTCCTAAATTTTGATTTCCATTCTGCATCAAAAATTAATATGACTTAACCTTTCCTCATTTTCACTTCACAGGAAGCTTCTGTTCACCAAAGCAGTACCATGGACCTTCCATTTGTCAAAAGTGGGTAGCCTGCCCGAGCTGCCAAGTAAACAAACTATTTATACTCGGGTGACACTCCCTTCTCCAAGCCCACTTCCACCAACTCATATCCTCCTAAGGGTCCCTCATCAAACCATATCTTTAATTTCAAGTTAAAACTTTTTTCTTCCAAGGATATTGTAGCTGGTTGGACTGATCGAGCGGTAAAAGGTCAGTTGTAAGTTCAATTTTTATAGGTGCTGCTTTATTGGACTGCAAATAGTTGGTGCACGATGCTTAGTTGGCGGGTGTTCTGTTTCCCATCTAAATCTAGAGAAAAGGGGAGGGACTTCAGCCTCTTTGGGGGGCCACCCTCTATAACCAAAAAATGTGTGCAGTTTCATAAAACCATTTCTGGAACTTTTATGGTTAGATAAAAAAAATAATAACGCCAACATTGGTTGATAATTAATGTGTTAGTGAAGTTACGACCTATGTACAAAAGTGAATAAATGCAAGCTCCTGAAAAGTATGTGTTTATTTTGAAAACATAGGCTTTAAAGATAATTTGAGAGAGAGAAAGAGAACTTCAACATTACTTGCTCTGGGTCGGACAATAGGAAATAATTATGTGGCCAGATATGAATAGGAGTAATTACTAAACCTATAATCACACAATGCCATCTGAAGAATGAAAATTGAATGATTGATAAGGAGAGAAAGTTACAAGTGTCGGGAGCACTGTTCAAAGTAAAGGAGGGAAGAACAATCTGGTATTTTATTAAAAAATGTCCTCCATAGTCTTTTTACTTTTTTTCATTTCCAATTTTGTCTTTACAAAAAGTTTTTTTTTTGTGTGAACTGAGGGTATTTTAATTATTAACCATACTAGTGCCCTAAAAAACATGCATAGCATGACCCATATAACTAGGTTCACTTGATAAGGATGTTGATGTTACCCTCCTTTTACATCAAAAAGTCTCCACTTCTAGTTCTAAAACATATGACAGGAGAGATCTTCGGGCCACTAGGCAACATTAACAAATTAAAAAAGTATTATGTGAACATAACTTATTTTTTATCCTTTTACATCAAAAAGTCTCCCCTTCTAGAAGGCTAGAACGTATGACAGGAGAGATCTTGGGGCCACTAGGCAACTTTAACAAATAAAAAAAATGTTATGTGAACATGATTTATTTTTTATCCTTTTACGTCAAAAATTCTCCCCTTCTAAAAGACTAGAACATATGACATGAGAGATCTTCCGAACACAAGGCAAAATTAACAAATTAAAAAAGTGTTATGTGTACATGGTTTATTTTTTACCCTTTTACATCAAAATGCCTCCCCTCCTAAAAGACTCGAACATATGACAGGAGAGATCTTCGGGCCAATTGCTACATTAACAAATTTAAAAAGTGTTATGTGAACATGGTTTATTTTTATCCTTTTACATCAAAAAGTCTCCCCTTCTAGAAGACTAGAACATATGAAAGAAGAGATCTTTGGGCCACTAGGCAACGTTAACAAAATAAAAAAGTGTTGTGTAAACATGGTTTATTTTTTATCCTTTCACATCAAAAAGTCTACCCTTTTAAAAGACTAGAACATATGACAGAAGATACCTTCGGGCCACTAAGCAACATTAACAAATAAAAAAAGTGTTATTTGAACATGGTTTACTTTTTATCCTTTTACATCAAATTGTCTCCTCTTCTAAAATACTAGATCATATGACAAAGGAGATCTTCGGGCCACAAGGCAACATTAACAAATTAAAAAATTGTTACGTGACCATGGTTTATTTTTTATCCTTTTACATCAAAATGTCTCCCCTTCTAGAAGTCTAGAACATATGATAGAAGAGATCTTCGGGACATTAGGCAACATTAACAAATTAAAAAAGTGTTATGTGAACATGGTTTATTTTTATCCTTTTACATCAAAATGTTTCCCCCTCTAAAAGACTAAAACATATGATAGGGGAGATCTTCGGGCCACTAGGCAACATTGACAAATTAAAAATGTGTTATGTGAACATGGTTTATTTTTTATACTTTTACATAAAAAAGTCTCCCGTTCTAGAAGACTGAAACATATGACAGGAGAGATCTTTGGGCCACTAGGCAACATTAACAAATTAAAAAAGTATTATGTGAACATGGTTTATTTTTTATCTTTTTACATCAAAATGTTTCCCCCTCTAAAAGACTAAAACATATGATAGGGGAGATCTTCGGGCCACTAGGCAACATTGACAAATTAAAAATGTGTTATGTGAACATGGTTTATTTTTTATACTTTTACATAAAAAAGTCTCCCGTTCTAGAAGACTGAAACATATGACAGGAGAGATCTTTGGGCCACTAGGCAACATTAACAAATTAAAAAAGTATTATGTGAACATGGTTTATTTTTTATCTTTTTACATCAAAAAGTCTCCCGTTCCAGAAGACTAGAACATATAACAGGAGAGATCTTCGGGCCATTAGAAAACATTAACAAATTAAAAAAGTGTTAAGTGAACATGGTTTATTTTTTGTCCTTTTATGTCAAAATGTCTCCCCTTCTAAAAGACCAGAACATATGACAAGAGAGGTCTTTGGGCATCTAGGCAACATTAACAAATTAAAAAAGTGTTACGTAAACATGGTTTATTTTTTATCTTTTTACATCAAAACGTCTCCCCTTCTAGAAGACTAGAACATATTTAGAAGGGATCTTCGGGTCACTAGGCAACATTAACAAATTAAAAAAGTGTTATGTGAATATGGTTTACTTATTTATGGAAACACATGTAACAATAACATCTTGTTACTATTACCAAACAGCCTTTGCATTTTAATGTTCAGAAAGGTGAACAAATATTTCACGGCACCCTATTGACTGAGGAGTCAGTGGCCTACCAGCTTGGCCAGCTACGACGTTATGCTCTTTTAGGCTTCATTCTTATATTTAGAGAGAGAAAGAGAGAGAGAGACAAAGAGAACCGATAAAATGGGAATATATAACAAAATTTAGGGACAAGAGGTCTCCTAGGTACAAAAACAATCCGCAAAAAACAAACCGCAAAAACAGAAGCAGAAAGAAGAAATATACAATACAATGCACAAAAAAATAAGAGAGACAGGAAAGACGGAGCGGCACAGTCACCCAATCGAAAACGGACAGCGACGCTTCAACCGAATGACAAACTCGACATCCCCTTGCACAAGACGACCATAAAATCTGGCAAATAGAAGGTATCCCTCAAGACTCTGTTGTTGCTCTCCTCCCAAATGTGCCACCAAGCTGAAATGAGCCACGGCCTCCCGACATGACCCCAGGAAGCAGTCAGATGGGGGAAAGGACAAAAGAGGAAAAGAAGACGAATGGAAGGTAGGTTTGGAAGACTACTAACAAGGAAAGGCCAGACAGAAGGAAGGACACTGGAGAAAAAATGGCAAGAAATAAAAAGATGGACCCGAGACTCAGTCGCGACAAGACATAGCGAACACTGGTTAGCCAAACTGATGCCAAGGCGTTGCAAGTGGTCAAAAGTGTTGATATGACCAGTAAGAAAAAGCTAGACAAAAGCAATGGCACGGGGAGATGGGCCAGGAGACCAAAGTGACCGGGGTGGAAACGACGCGATAGAAGGACCAAAGGAGGCCAGGTAGCAAGAAGAAAAGGTGAACTCACGGGTAGGTGAGGCAGAATGGGGACGTAGACGATGAGAGGTCAGCAAGGTAGAGGAAAAGAGGAAGGGCAGAAAGCATGTCGCACCAAAAGTGAGAGGGGGAGGTGTGAGAGATAGAACTATTCCAGACGCTAGGAGAAGGCAGGTCGAATTTGGAACTAATGAATTGGGTGATAGGAGAATGTTCAGTTGCTAACCGCCACCACCAAGAATACAGAGAAGACTGGCAAGCCCGACTAAGGTTGGTAACGCCAGCACCCCCAAAAAGACGCGGAAAGGCAACCACATCCCAATGCACAAAGCGATCTGAAGGTCGATCACCATTCCAAATAATCTTACGAATAAGCTTATCAAACATATGCAAAACAGCCACAGGAGGCCGAAAGACAGACAAAGTATGTAGAGGGACCGACGCAAGGCAGTGCTTAGCTAGAGTAATACGACCTAGGAGAGAAAGCAGCTTTCCCTGCCAACATTGAAGGCTATCAGTAAGCTTCTGCTCCACTCAATTCCAAAATGAGGGTGCAGGAGGCGACAACATAATCTGAAGCCCCAAGTAGTCCATGGGTAGGCTTGTAGCCTTACACCCAAAGCAAGCTTCAGCGAGAAGCACCGTGCCCGGATTTGCGTGAATGAGGAAAATGTGACATTTGGCGGAATTGATAGAAAGACCCTAGATGAGCTCAAAAACCCGAAGGATGAGCCACGTTCTCACAATCTGTTGGTGGGAAGCACTGCCGAACAGGAGAAAATCGTCAGCATACTGAATGGTGGAGAAAGTTTGTAAGTGGGAGAGCGAATGAGGTGTGATGAAGCAAACGACCGTTGCATGATGGAAAAACGCAGAAAAGTTCTCAACAACCAAGTTGAAAAGCAAGGGCGATAACGGGCAACCTTGACGAAAGCCACGCTCGAGACAGAAGAAATCACCACACTTCCCATTGAAGGAGACCGCAAGCTGGGCCCCAGTGACAAGCGACATGATCCACTGTCTAAACGTTAAACCAAAAGCAAGATGGGTGAGGAGGTCAGAAAGGAACTCCCAACTAACCGAGTCAAAGGCTTTAGAGATGTCCAACTTAAGGATGAATGAAGGAAGCCGTAGACAGTAAAGGGAGTGAACAACCTCATTGGCCAAGACAACCGCGTCCTACAGACGCCGACCCTTGACGAAAGCAACCTGGAAGGGGTTAATGATAGAAGGCATGATAGGCAAGCCGCAAAGAGAGCAACTTAGCAATAATCTTGTAAGGTGTGCCTAGGATGGAGATCGGGCGAAAGTGGGTGACGTCCGTAGGGTTAGGGCGCTTAGGCACCAAGACGCAAGTAGCTTGATTGAATTCCTTCAGGAAAACGGAATTGGAGGTGAACTCATTATAAAACACAAACACATCCGTGCTACAAACCTCTCAAAACGTACGAACAAATTCGACAGGGAAACCATCAATGCCGGGCACCCTACCAGAGCCAAGGGCCCAGACTGCGTTCTTGATCTCTTGATGCAGGAAGGGCCGCTCAAGAGAGATCGCACAAGAGACAGAGAGAGGAGAGAGGTGAAAATCCGGCAGCGTAGCATGGAAGCGAAGAGGTTTGGAGTAGAAATCCTGGAAATGAGCGCTCAGATGCGGGAGGATGTCATCGCCAAGGAAAACCCTACCCCCGATATTCATGGACTGGAGCAACGTCTGACGGCGCCTTTGAGAGGCGGCCAAGTGGAAGAATCTAGAATTCTGGTCCCCATGCGCAAGCCAACCCAGCCTAGAGCGCTGCTGCTAGTGGATAGACTCCCTAATCCGCCACTCATGAGCAAGACACTGCAGACAAAGGAGATGATGATCCGCAGAAATATTGTCAGAGGCCTGGAGGGACAGGATCTCCTCATCCCGATCGGCCACCTCCGAAAATTTGTCGTTTCAGAAAATGCCCTTCCAGGCGAGGGCCTCCCTCCTGATACAGTGCAACTTCCGCAAGAGCCTGAAAACAGCCCACCTACCAACGACTGCACGAGTCCACCAATTAGGGATGGTAGCCACAAATGATTCATCTCGGAGCCACCAAAGCTCAAAACGGAACCTGGCATGCCCAATACCAGCCTTACCCCGAAGAAGGGAAAGGAGCAGTGGAGCGTGATCAGACAAGTGCCTCGGACAAAGAACCGAGGAGGACGATGGAAAAACAGAGAACAACTCGGGCGAGAGGAAGATATGGTCCAACCTACGGAGGACCGGAGTAAATGTACCATTAGTCGAAGGTACATCAAAAAGACTGAACTCATCAACGAGCGATCGAAAAGCAGACATAGACGGGCCAGAAGTGACAGTGGAGGATGAGTCAGCAGGACTAAGCAAACAGTTGAAGTCTCCCACCAGCAGCCAAGGTGAAGCTGCAAGCTGGCGAACCTGATGCAGCTCAGCCCACAGCTGTCCATGCAAAGCCCTAACGCAAGGTCCATAGACCGCAGTAACCAAGACCGGACCATTTGGCTGGAGTCCGCTGAGAGAACCAGAGATAGAGTACCTACCGACATGCACAACAGCCCCCGTAAGGGGTGGAGACCAAGCTAGCAGGATGCCGTCAGCAGCTCCACAAGCTGTAAGGAATCCAAAGGACGGTTGACGCAACAAAGTACGAACACAAGCGTGAGAGATGACAGGCAACTTGGTCTCAACCACGATTAGCACCGAAGGTCCATGCTGACGGATCCAAGAAGAGAGATATCTACGCCGATAATGGGTACTGAGGCCCCGCACATTCCAACATGCAACCCTCATGGGGAAACCACGTGAAGCAATGCACGCCTGGCTGCCTTGGCGGCACCAAGAGGGAGGATGGAGGCTGCGAAAGCCCCAATCCTACGCAATTCCCGCCACAACCTAGCCAGGATGGAGTGGGAGACCGGTGCCACAGCGGCAACAAAAGTGGAACGCAACAAATCAAGTTGCTCTGGCGGAAGAGAGACCTTAAGAGCATCAAGCGCATCCGAGAGGGAGATGCCTAACTCAGCATCCAACCAGGGGGCAACAGGTGGCAACCTATCGGGCAGGGAGTGACAAACCACTGGTCTAGTGGTGGGAACAAGCAACTGAACAGGGGAGGACGAGGGGGCAGAGGTCGATGCATACTCAGACCGTAGGGCGGGGGAAAAAGAGCCAACACAAGGGATGTGGGGGAGGGCAGCGGTAACAGGTGGAAGGGGCAGGTAGGCGGGGTTTTGAGGAGAGCCGCGACTGAGTCTAGGGAGCAGAATATACAGGGAACGCAAGTCGGAGCTAAAGCTACTGTCAAAAGAAACAGAAGAAACCCAAAGCAGATAGGCAAAGGAGGAGGTCCTGGGCGTAAGGGTGGGGCATAAGGGGGCCAGTAACCAATGTAAAGAGCAACGTACAGGCAACAGAGGGAGAAAGGCTGACTGGGGGTGCCGAGAAGGCAGAGGCCAAGACAACGCAGGCCGCAGTCGAACAAGAGCGAATAACAACAGCAACCTCATGGGGGCGACCCCCTGCCGACGGGCGGGCAGCCGAAAGTGACGATGCGGACGACTGGACGTCGCCAAGGTCAGACTTATCAGCAAACATCGTCGGGTCGGGGCATCCCGAGGTGGACTTGCGTGAAGCCCCAGCTCGCGAAGCAGGAAAAGGAAAGGGCAAGCAAGGTACCTTAGAGAGAGAGAGAGAGAGAGAGAGAGAGAGAGAGAGAGAGAGAGAGAGAGAGAGAATGGTTACCCCCCATGCCCTCGTCGTCCCCTTGTGCGCCCAAGGCCATGTTGCACCTCTCATGGAACTCTCACACCATCTAGCTGATCAAGATGTTCTCGTTACCTTTGTGTACACAGAATTTATACACAAGCATGTCATGGCGGCACTGCCGGAAAACTTCTGCAGCAATTACAGTGGGAGAATCCGGTTGGTTACCATCCCCGACGGTGCAGTTAACAATGAGGAACGCTTAAACTTTTCAAAGCTGTTTCCCCTCTTGCATCCCTAGAGCTGCCTTCTGGCCAGCCTCAGCCTGAATGTTGTTCATCCTCTTCAATATTCCAACGTTGATGGATGCCGGAGTCATAGATCTAAATGGTAAGGCCTCTGTTCCAGATATGTATTTTGATGCACTTTTTCTCCATGTTTGCATATTCATGGTATTGAGTGGTAACGGGTTAATTGCATACTATGAGATATTTGTGCAAGAAGTGAATTTTGAAAAACCAACTTAATTTTTTGGTTGACAACTTAAGGAATTAGTACTTTATACCGTCGAATATTCAGTTCTTAAAAAATGTTATTTGCACATCTGTATGGTCTAGTTTTAGGGATCGACTCTCCTGATTGTTGAACAATCTAAGCCATTGTTCTTGGAATGTAATAGAGGAAAAGGCTGAAACAAATGATAAGTAATGTGTGCCTCATAGGGGTTTGAAGTTCGAATTTCATGACTGTTGTCACGTTTTGGTGTGTTATTCTTCTAAGCGTGTAAATGACGTCAAACACAATGCTCCAATTGAATGATATACTATAGGTTCACCCAAGTCCTTAAGCAAACTAGAAACTTGGAAAATCTGGGCCACACCTTCAGTTTTCAAGAACATACTCTTAAGAATTGACAATATCAATGTCCTATCCGATATAATGAATTAAATGAAAATCCACACCAATTTCTTAATCGAATATTAAAACTTTTTTCATATCCGATTTTTTCAAAATAGACTGATCTGGTATCTCATCCAATTATTGACATTCCTATCTCCGTCAACTTTTGAATGCATCGACCTGGTAGGTTTGGATCCACTAGCAAACATATGATCCAAAGTCTCCTCGTTAGGAATAACCTTGTGAATATTTGATTTCTTTCCATAGTGTATCTTTTTGTCGGAATACATCCAAGATGACCAGGATTTCACATTTTCGTGATTTTTGTTTTCCAAATTCAAGCAATCGGAAATGGGGAGTTTTACAACTGTAGTTTTGTTCACATAAGTAATTTACAGTGTTAAAAGTTTAGTATTGTTTGTGTAGAACGTGATTTTCTGTTTCCAGTAAATTAAAAATTCACAAAATCATGTAAATGCTGAGAAACGGTATCCACCTTTTTAGCAATTGCCAACAAATTAAAATAAAGGTCATATTAAGAAAATGGGAAACTGAATAAGAATATTAGAACCAAAAGATAATCCTTAAACGTAAATTTTTAAAAATAAATAGTGTACACTTAAAACGAGGGGCGGAGTCAAAAATTTTTCATGGAGGGCCAAAGTAAAATTTCTAAATTTTGACTAGGGCTAAGAAATATCATTTTTCAAAATTTTTATATAAAATAAGTGAAATTTTCTAAAATTTAGATATAATTTTTTAAAAACAAATTTTGTGTGAGACAGAGCCCATGCCGGCCCTACCTTTTGCTTGAAATTGGGTTGCGTGCACTCCATTGCATGTCCAAAATAAAACTAATCATGCCAAGTGCCACTGAACTACTCTCGTCCACATGCTGTTACCGTCGCTTTCAATCCGCTTCAAGATTAAGGAGCAAACAAATGTGCAATTTCTTTCTCCTCCTTGTGTGCTTTGCTTCTTTACGCACACTTTGTTTTCAGTGATCTTCATATTGATGCAATGACAGCCTCATAGATATCTTTACGCACACTTTGTTTTCAAGTTATCTTCCTATTGATGCAATGACAGCCTGAGGTACTGCTAAACGGTTGGCCCATGACACTACCTACTGTTTTTTTTTTTTGGAAAATAAATTAAATTATATTTTGCTTTAATCTTGAGATGAAATGAATTTCATCTATTACTAAAAGGAAGAATATTTTTGCTGACATGGTAATAGGGTTTCCAAAAGACGGCAAATTAGTCCAACTTTCTGAAGGGTTACCAGCCTTCAACCCAGCCCACCTGTTATTTGGAGACACCACGCAACAGGAGATTTTCTTCAAGTACCTCTAGAAGTGCGTCGAGTCCATGAAAGGGATAGATCACATCCTCTGCAACTCATTTTCAGAGATTGAATCGCCATTTCTCAAGCTCATCAACAATCCACTCCCAATCGGTCCTCTTCTCTCAACCAGCACTTCCGAGCACCAGCCATCTTCGTTCTGGGCTGAAGACTTTAGCTGCATCAACTGGCTCGATCGACAACCAGCTTGCTCAGTCATCTATGTTTCACTGGGGAGCACCACGATACTCAGCAAGCACCAACTGGGCGAGCTTGCTCTTGGGCTCAAGCTCACTGGAAGACCATTCCTCTGGGTCTCTAGTGTTGGAACAAAGTATAAGCAAAGCAGCGGAAACTTGAGCGATCCTTCAGCCACGACTCAGCAACAGCACCTGTGACAAAATAGAAAAGGAAGAAGCAAGAGAGAAATTGATTTTGGGGGTTTGCTTCTGAGAGGCGCAGGTTGATTAAAAAACTATCAGCCATTAGATGAATAGATGTTGCGTTTTATATACCGCCTCTCAGGATTTCCCCAATCCCAGCTACGGTTATGGCATGGAGATTTATTATTAAGAATTAAAACGGAAACATTAATATTGTGATTTATTTCCTACTTTAATTCTGTAACTGCGGAATCTCCTTTGCAGTTACAAAGAAAAGGATAGGGCTCATGGCTACTACCCAACATCTCCCACTTGGACATGAGACCGTTAGTTTGCTTCCACTTTATGTGGGTTTTCTGTTTCTAAGTTACGAGGTTTTCCATAATTGGTTTGTCCATTGTAACTTGAATTTAGTTCAATGTTTGTAGCGAGGTTTTCCATTCAAGGTTTTTCCATCGCAACCTTTCAAATATATCGCAGCCCCATATGGGCTACATGTGGTAACAAGTCTTCTGATATTCCCTTGGTAAGGGGATCTGCTACCATGTCATTGGTAGACATGTATTCAACTGAGATTTCATTTTTCTCAATCATTTCATGGACATAATGGTATTTCACCATTATATGTTTACTCTTTGAGCTCACAGCTCCATTTTTCATAAGTGATATCGCTGCCTGATTATCACAGTATAGTTGAACTGGTTCATGATCAAGATCTAATTTCAAGTCTTTCAAGAACCGATTTATCCAGACAGCAAATGTGGTGACAACATTACATGCTACATATTCTGCTTCTTGTGTGTGTTGAGCAACACATCCTTGTTTCTTACAGGACCAGGCTATTGCCCCACCTCCAAAGAGAAATACATATACAGATGTGGATTTACTGTCATCTTTACAACTAGCAAAATCTGCATCAGTATAGCCAACTAAAGTAAGATCAATCACTTGATAAGACAATTTCAGTCCTTTAGTTCCTTTTTTATACCAAAAAATTCTTTTAACCACTTGCCAGTGAGGCCAACCAAGATGACTTTGGTAACGACTCACAAGACCAACAAGAAAGCTTATGTCTGGTCTTGTACAAAGCATTAGATACATTAAACTAATAATAGCCTGTGCATAATTTAAAAAAATTTTAGCAAAAATGTTGCACTTTAATTTCTGAGAAATGTAACAGCATTTTTTTTTAAAAAAAAAATAACGCATAAGCGGTGGGCTGTTTTTGTAATTTTAAAGATTTGCTATAAATACCCCTCCGAACCGCATTTTCCTCATTTTTCGCTCGACACTCTCTCTCCTCTTGAGAGCTCCTCTCTCCTAGGGTTCGCTGGTATCGTCTCTTCCACTCGGACTCGGCTCATCCCTCCTTCACTGCCGCCAGTTCCAAGTTTTCCTCCACCGCCACCGTGCCTCTTCTTGTCACCCCCATCGCTCTTCCTTGCTGCCGGTTCATTCTCGTCACAAGGAAGGGGGAGCAGAGAGAGACACACTTGGTTTGGGGAGATCGTCTCCCTCACGGTGGCAAAGCTGAAAAAAAATGGGAGCAACCCAGGAGGCGGGAGCGAGCAACCTAAGGCCATTATTCCTCTGTTTTGAGTTTTTGGGTTACCGTCACCATCGTCCTGGGCTATTACTGTTACCACAGCTGTCAGAGGATCTCCTCTGTGGGATAGACAGATGGAGCTAAACTCAGCACAGCAGAGAACTCAGAAGATTCAACAAGTTCGGGCGTCTGGGTCTTGTTTGAAAGGTCATTAGAAAAAAAAAAGAGAACTGAGCTCCACTCGCGAAGGCCACATTATCATGGGGTTTTGGTAGCAGTCTACCCCTTCTACCCGAACTCCCAGTTACTACCGCCACACAGAAGGTTATAGACCGGGCGATGTCTATTTTTAAACGACAAAGGGAAGTAGAAAACAGAGGAGTTTGAAAGTTCAAAAGAAAACTGCCTCTTCAGTTGCGACAGAAAGAAGGTACATAGAGTTTTCTCTTTTTCATGTGCCTCTGTTTTATATTAACCATAGTAGGCTCAGCAACTGTCGCTGGAGGCGCAAATCTGTTTCTGTTTGCCTTAGCAATAGAGTGTAGTGTTTTATGAACAAAACAGGCTCTGTTTTCGGTTTCTCAGAAACACAGAGACGGAGGAAAAACAAAGGATGCGTGATACAGAAACCTCTCCCTCTCGGTCTCTCACCAAAAACACTGTTGGAGCACGTGATTCAGAAACGAGAGAGTTTCAAAAACTAATTAAGTTTAGCATACTTCATGCTTCAAATCAATATAGCCTAGCATGCATTTATTTTCAGAAGCTGGAGCTTAAAACAACATGATACACAGGCGACTAGCATGCTCACACAGTTAATATGATCTTCACAGGCACGACAAAGATCAAGATCGAATTTCACTTACTGGAATTCGACAAGTATGGCTTTGATACCAATGTTGGAAAAAGGATAACCAAAGCAGCGGAAACTTGAGCGATCCTTCAGCCACGACTCAGCAGAAGCACCTGTGACAAAATAGGAAAGGAAGAAGCAAGAGAGAAATTGATTTTGGGGGTTTGCTTCTGAGAGGCGCAGGTTGATTAAAAAACTATCAGCCATTAGATGAATAGATGCTGGGTTTTGTAGACCGCCTCTCAGGATTTCCCCAATCCCAGTTACGGTTATGGCATGGAGATTTATGGTAAGAATTAAAACGGAAACATTAATATTGTGATTTATTTCCTGCTTTAATTCCGTAACTGCAGAATCTCCTTTGCAGTTACAAAGAAAAGGATGGGGCTCAGGGCCACTACCCAACATCTAGACCTACCATTATGGAGAATAATGCAGCTGTATATCCGGAAGGATTCATGGATCGAGTCGAAAGGCGGGCACTCGTTGTGGAATGGGCTCTGCAAAACGAAATACTCTCCCATCCGTCGGTTGCATGTTTCCTGACTCATAGTGGCTGGAACTCAACCATGGAAGGGCTGTTCAATGGGGTCCCCATGTTGGGTTGGCCTTACTTTGCTGATCAGTTTCTAAACCAGACCTGCATAGTTGATCTGTGGAAGGTGGGCTTGAAGTTAGTGAGGGATGAGGATGGTGTTGTTGGGAAAGAAGAAGTGAAAAAGAAAATAGAGGATTTGATGAATGATGAAGGAATCAGAGAGAGAGTTAGTGACATGAAAGAGAAGGGAAAGAAGGCGGTGATGGAAGGTGGTGCTTCCTTTGATAATATCAAAGGATTTGTGCTCACCATAAAGAAGGAGGCAGGAAATCAAGATTGATCAAGTTAAACTATTGAACCTTTAATTTGGTTCAACCAATGAATAAATGTCACTTTCACGCTTAGAGGCTGTTTGGCAACAGACTATCCTGCTTCAAAAATTGTTGTAAATTATGCATCTCAGTAACATAGTGTTTCATGAATCTACCACAAATTTTAGACCAAAATCACTGAACAGTAACATAACAATAATAACGAACAGAATATGCTATGCAAATTGTAGTCAAATAAAAGCGAACCATTGACAAAAATATGAAAAATGAAGCAAGCAAAAAATTGCAGGATATAGGAGACACTGGGAATTACAAGAGAGAAAATCTGAGGCAACAGTATTTCTTTTGCCAACGGCAATTGTCCTGACGGCTTCTAAGCCGTCGGCAGTTTCGGCAGTTGAGTTGCGGATAGTGGAAGCCGTCGATCAGCAAAACCCAACACTCTTGTCGAGGGAGAAAGCTGTTGGCAAAACCCAATATACGTAATTAGGTATATTCATTTTAAAGTAAATGAGAAATGATCTTTTAAAGCTCGAACAAGGTTTAGAGCATAACCACAAATATCGTTCTCGGACTTCTATTGGTGAGGTTTTTTTCAGATGGTCATCGGCAAAGTTGTTCTTTTTTGAGAAAACCTTGGAGCTTTTTATTTACGACCAAATAATTCCCATAACGATTGGCCTCCTTCTAACATTCAACTGATTTTCAATAGGACGAGAGGCGGAGATTTGGATATGTCTCTCATTCTATCTTTTTTCTGTTTGTTATAGTTTACCTTCACCAGAAGTTGCTGAAGTTCTGTTGATTCAGTAATTCTCTAGTTTGTTCATTTGTAATTGTTTTATTCTTTACAAATTTCTAAAAGTCGGGGGCATACCTACCAGTTTCAGAAGTGAAATAATGCTTATAAATGAAGCAAAGAGAAGTTATAAGAAGGAAATATCAATAATCAGAGAGAACAAAGAAAGAAATGTTGTGATCTCTTGGTTGCTTTTGAATTGACAGGAGCACGTAATATATTATGGCCCCTAACAAGGGACCGTGTGTTCGGGTCTATAAATAACCAAAACACCCATGTTTGTTTTAATGGAAGCCCACCAAGCACAAAAGTGAATACCAAAAACGAAATCATTTTGTAAAATTATGAAAGTGCTCCTCTGGTAAAATGTTAGAACATGTCTTCCCTTGTTAGGGACATAACATAGAAAACACTATAAAGAAAAGCAAAAATCAACAACGATAAGGAAAAGATGGATGAAGAATACACATTGAATATCATAACAGATACATGATAAATACACAAAAAACCAGCAGAGAAAGACAATTTCTAGTAAAGAGCCACAAGATCTTTGCAAAAAATGGTAATCAATTATTTTTGTAGGTTATAGATAATCGCAAACAGAAAGATATTCTCACCCGTGTCTGCCGTCTCTGGTGTGGACAAACATTCAGACCTTCATTGCACACTGGCATCCACAATTTTCCATCTGAGCATATCAGTGCTAATCTTTACCCCTTGAGACCAACAAAAAAAGAGCAACAACTCCTGCAACAAAGCAGTCTGAAAACAAGATCCGCCCGAACAATTCAAATATCTTTCAACTGCATAGGTTATTACCATCCTTCCAAATCATCTGTAGTAGTTTTAACTTTTTGAGATTTTTTTGTCCCTACAAAAGTTTTTTTTTCTTAACCAAAGATACTTTGGTTACTAAGCATACTGGAACACAAAAAATTTGTGGCACATATAACCAGCTTCAACGTTCACAACCCTGTGCACAATAGTGTGCAATGGCCGAAATTCTTGATTTAAAAAAGTGCAAAAATCTTAAACAGCCATCACTTTATAAAAAAATTCAAACCTGCCTCCATCCCCTTTGATGGAAACTTGTTGTTTGCACTGAATTGTGCACACAACTGAATCTCCCTCAAGCTCCTACTGGGATACTAGAGGAACCATTAAGTGTTTGTTTCATAATAGTAACAATATGCAACTTGCCATAACAATTAGGATAGAATCATGGAATACTGTGACACAATGTTGGTATCGTTATAAAATTTCTGTAAAATAACGTGTCAGCACATTTATGTCAAGTGAATTGTAAATGTGTTAGAATACTTTCACGAGTACTTAACCACCTTGAGGTGAAATATCAAGATCATTTATCAGTAATAAACTCACTCTCTCTCACTCTCCCCCCTGTCAATGAAACTTCAATGAAATAAGCGACGGTGAATGCATTCTCTAAATATATATAGAGACTTAATTTTTTAGATTAAAAGTAAGCAAAATTTACAAAAAACAATGTTTAAACCCTCATTATAATTTATACGACCTATAAATGGGCAGGAAGAGATTTTTGAGCATGAGAATTAAGCATGTTTATGGAATTTGATCAAACCACAAGAAAGCTGACTTGGGTGTTCTGGACTTTTCACCTATGACCGAAAGGGGTGTGTGGGGGGGGGTGTTGGCAGGGGCCATGTTCCCTCCTTATATTTTTGGAAACAAAATTATGCTTATAATTTTTTAAATTTTTTAACTTAGCACATTTAAGAAAATATCGACGTGTTAGGTAGATGGTGGTTTAGACGAAAACCCATAACGAACTACCTACTCCGAAACATAAGAATTATAATTTGCAAAATGGACAGAACCTCATTTATAAATATTTACTTGACAAACGAGGTGACATTAACATTATCTTTTTTTAATACAGTAGTGTTCCCAAAAAAACATGGAAAATCGTGTGGTGGAACTCAAGATCTTTATAAATAGTTTTAAGACTCTTTCTCTTCCGACTTCTCTCTCCTCTCCCTCTGTTTCTTTTGCTTCTTCTCAAGTCGAGTTTTCATAGCCGAACCTGGTTATGTGTGATACTGACGCATAAAACGAAAATTTGTGGATCATATGGTTAATGACTAAAATACCCATACTTCACATTAAAAAAGAAAACTTTTTTGTAAAGACAAAATTAAAAAAAAAAACAAGTAAAAAATCTATGGAGGACTTTTTTTAATAAATTATCAAAATGTCCTCCTGTTTACTATGGTGTTCGAAGATATAGATTGCCTCGAGGTTGACAGTTGACCTAAAGGTGAGTTTTTCCTATATATATTTCTATTTATTTTACCATTCTTGTGTTTGAAGGTTTGAACATGACCCAACTGTACTCGTCTCTGACCACCAATGAGTCCATCCGGTTCAAATGATGTCAAGATATCCGATCTGGATAGGATATTTGACCGAAGCATTATGAAAAAATCGGATACAAAAAAAATTCATGTCTAATTAAGAAATCAAATCCGATTCAGATTCAGGTTTAAGAAATGACATCCAATTAGACTCCGATGTACATAAATATGTGATGTGATTTGGATCAAATTTAATTTTAAATAAATGTCTTATATCTAATGCTCTTGCCTTTTGAAAAGCGGCCAAATTCAATTCAAAATTCATATTCAGATTCGAATTTTGAAACTGCAGTTTGAATCAGATTCGAATAAGACTTTTCTTTGTTTGTTTTTGGATCCAAATTTAAATCAGATATGCAAATATCTGAAAAGGATGATACAGTTGAGTATATATTCTATTTGAATCTAGTCTATTGATATCCCCACCGATGTCCTATGGCAATTGACTAATGCGAACCGAAGTGCGAAAGTTTAGTTGCTCCTCGGTGTTGCTGTTGATGGTGTTTTTTTAATGAAACTCAACAACGAAAAACTAAATGGGCAACAATAGAGTAGAAGAAAATGGGAAACCAAAAATAGGATACCGATTTAAAGAAAAAAATGTAGCGGCGCTTCGAATGGATGCAGGCTAGCGATGCAAACTCCAAATTTTTTCCATGAATTGGTTAACAACAAAAGATGTAAGAACAAGATCAATGCTAAAGAGGTAGACGGACAGCAATATGAGGAGGACCCTTAGATTATGCAGAGCTACATAATGTACTTTGAAAATATCATTTTTTCAATAATCAAGCGCTTATGAGGCTATTCACGGACGAAGAAATTCATTAGTCTATAATGCATGTAGATCCCCAACAAATTCTATCAGTCCTCCTCATGTATTACTTGGAAAACTAAAAAAAGAAAAGAACAGTTATCAGTCCTCCTCATGTATTTCCAACAATTGTCTAATTCATTAGTCTATAACCCTTTAATTCAATTGTTAAGTGCGTGCCACCCGGTGACTCAGCTCAGCTCGCCCCGGTGTTAGGGCATCAGCTGCAAGCAAATCGAACCGATTCCGACTCGGTTCGATCTGACAGGATCTGCGTTTGGTATGAACAAAAAAGGTCCAAGTAAACTTTCCTCGGATTAACATAAACATAGATCATACTCGAACTTCAGTTAATTAAGATCCATAATTCTGTTTGTTTTATACTGTCATCAGGGCCGGAGCATGGTTTTCTATAGATAATATCCGTTGAGTTCCAGTTCTTGGTCCACTATCGAGGCCTCTTATGTGGAGAGAGAGAGAGAGAGCACTTGCAGGAGTGGGAAGGCAGATTCAGGGAAGGCAGTTTCATTGCCGTAGAGCTGTGTCCTAATATATTGACGAGTCACCGACCTCACCGGGGTGGCGCGCACTTAACTGTGCAAAGGTGTCGGCTAATTTATCCTTTTGCATCATGTAAGTGCTAATGACAAATGTGAATCTCCTCCTAATGAGGAAACAATATCTTCCTTCACTGAGGGACCGGCTGTACATGAGGTAATAAAAGAACTCTAATAAGACGTCCCGACGATGGGGAAACCTACTCCGGAGTTCCTGAACTGAAATCGTGAACTAGTTCGTGATTTCGTTCTACCGAAGTGCTATAAAGGGAAAGAAGTTCAAAGTTCTTGAACTCCAGTCTCCTTTTAAGTTAACCAACCCTAGTCTGTCAGGGGACAAGTGGGCCTCGCCTGTCCCTAAACTGGGGGTGGACCTGAGCTCACTAATTCCATCCGAAGTGTTTTTTGAGCACATTTAGAAATTTTTGGTGCATCGTCGATGGCTATCTTACAAATTCTTCATAATGGTCGATGACAACTCAGAAACTGTTCATGTGTCACCAACGACAGCTTTACAAACTCTTGGCATGTCGTCGTTAAGGGTTTTTTAAGATATTAAAATATGAAATATTAAGGATTTAAAATGTGGATGGACATTGAACCAAGTACCGGACAGTTATAGAGTTGATAGTCAAGCCCAACCCGATAACTAAGCGGGCCCAGCTTAGGCCGCTGATAAGAACTTCAGGCCATCCCCAGCTCGACTTTGCAGAGCGTTAGGCTAGCCCGGCCCAGCCTGAACTCGATTTTGTAGAGCGTTAGGCTAGCCCAGTCCAGCCCGATGCCTAAGTATGACATTTATCCTCATCGTCTCTTAATTTAATTTAAATACTCAATTTGAATCAGAAAATAGCGATGGCAATACCTTTCTTTTTACGTACACAATTTCATGACAAGGCCGAAAAGTTTGGAACTCCATATTTCGCAATATAATTAACGGAGCCTCGACCAGTCGACTTGGCAGTAATTCGCAAAAGATAGGTGGGTTTTACAAACTTGTGAAATGTGAAGCAACGGGAGGGAAAGCAGATGGTTCCTCCCTCGGAGGGGGGTTAGACAGGGAGACACCCTTCCCCCTTACCTTTAATTGGTGGTCTTGAAAATTTTTTCCAGAAACATTCAAAAAGCAGCAGATCAAGGAAATCCTTTCAAGCATTTAAGGAAAAGCTCCGAGAATTCGCGACGGGAGCAGAAATGAAAATTCATCGTGACCAAAGCTCTGTTATTCCTTTTTGTGCAAACACGGTGCTCAGCTAGCCTCCTTCCTGCTAGGGTGGCAAACTAGTGCCCTTTGTTGGGATTTCTCCCCATAACGTATATACAAAACCAAACATATATATCCTAAAACAGGATCATGCTCAAGCTAAATCATTGAAATAAACGAAACCTTAAACTGAAGCGGAAGCGTACCTGAATCCATCTGATCTGGTGCACGGGAAGATCGCAGCAGGGTCTTCCAGGGTACGTGCGGCGCGCTTGAGGTCTCTCTCAGATGGAGAAGAGGAAAACCCTAGAAACCAATGTTTCAGGCAACCCTTGCACGACCCCAGGGACCACTACCATTTTATAATAAGGACAATTACGGATTCCACCCATCAAAGAGTCTGTAATTCTGTACTGGTATCTATACATTTCAAAATTACCTCATACCATCTAAAATGACGTAATATCCCAAAATGCAATCACTTAAGCGGATATTTACGTTAAGACAGCCATAATGTCTGAAATTCCTCATAGACATATGTCGGCCCACCAAATGATCTTACAATCTCCCACTTGGGCCAAATATGTCTTAATACATTCAGACATTACATAAAACCTTAGGAGCTCATAATTGCTATTTTATAAACGTCATTTTCACCAATCTCGTCCATGACCATATCAACACAGAACCAAAGCGGCCTTCGCTATATCAAAAGTTAGCTAAACCTTCAATGATCACAAATATTAACATAACCAATGACATAGATCTGATATGGATGTATAGTATGAGAATTACATGCGATGTGATTACAACATTTCTATTCTCAACTGGTCCAACTTTAAAACCTTATGGAGATCAAAACACAAACACAGAATGGAACCAAAGAACTTTAAACTTTATTCTGCAGAAAACTGAATATGTGTCCATACATAAGAGCAAACAAAATACAAACTCCCACTAAACTAGCACATCATCCAAGGATAACACCCCCATATGAACAACATGTTCATGAAAGACCTTAGGTGTTAAACCCTTAGTAAGCGGATCCGCAATCATAGAGTTTGTCCCAATATGCTCTAAAGACACCTGACCATTCTGTATCCTCTCTTTAACAGCCAAAAACTTTATGTCGATGTGCTTCGACTTTGACAAACTGCGACTGTTATTAGAGTACATAACTGTTGAATTATTGTCACACAATAACCTTAGTGGTCTTTCTACACCATTCATAATGCGCAGTCCCGTGACAAAATTCCGCAACCACAAAGCATGATTGGATGCCTCGTAACATGCTATGAATTCTGCTGCCATAGTTGAAGTAGCTACAAGTGTCTGTTTGACACTTTTCCAGGATATAGCTCCTCCAGCCAACAGAAATACATAGCCTGAAGTAGACTTGCGACTGTCTTGGCATCCAGCAAAGTCAAAATCTGAATACCCAATGATCTCCAACTGGTCTGACTTCTTGTATGTGAGCATAAAATCTTTTGTTCTTTGTAAGTATCTCAATACTCTTTTGGCTGCTTTCCAATGATCCATACCTGGATTACTTAAGTATCTGCCTAACATTCCCACGATAAACGCAATATCCGGACGAGTACAAACCTGAGCATACATAAGGTTTCCCACAACAGACGAATAGGGAATCCTTTCCATTTCCTTAGATTCGATTTCACTTTTAGGGCACTGTTTGAGACTAAACTTGTCTCCTTTAGCAACTCGAGTATCTCCTGGTTTACAATCCTTCATGTCATATCGCTGAAGCACCTTATCAATGTAGGTCTTTTGTGATAATCCAAGAATACCCCGAGAACGATCTCGAAATATTTGGATTCCTAATACAAAAGTTGCACAACCAAGATCCTTCATGTCAAACTTTGATGACAAAAATTTCTTAGTTTCATGTAATGTGCCCACATCATTACTTGCCAGCAATATATCATCGACATATAGAACCAGAAAAATAAATTTACCTCTACTGAACTTATGGTACACACATTCATCAACCATATTGGTCTTAAAGCTAAATGAAACTATAGCTTGATGAAATTTGTAATACCATTGACGGGAAGCTTGCTTTAGCCCATAGACAGATTTCTTAAGTTTGCAAACCATTTTCTTTGCATTTCCTAAAGCAAAGTTTTCTGGTTGCACCATATATATCGTTTCATCAATGTCTCCATTTAGAAACGCTGTCTTAACATCCATCTGATGCAGCTCTAAGTCAAAATGAGCCACAAGTGCCATTATGGTCCTGAAAGAGTCTTTCGACGAAACTGGAGAGAAAGTCTCTGTATAATCAATGCCTTCCTTTTGAGTAAAACCCTTTGCAACAAGACGTGCCTTATACCTTTCGATGTTTCCTAATGAATCCCTCTTGGTTTTAAATATCCATTTACAACCAATGGGTTTCACACCTTTAGGCAAGGGAACAACATCCCATACGTCATTGTCCATCATGGACTTTATTTTCTCACTCATGGCATCTATCCACTTATGAGATTTAGAACTCTTTATTGCTTACTGGAAGTTAATAGAATCATCTTCCATTAAGCCCATATCAACATCATGTTCTTGGAGATAGACAAAATCATTTGAAATTGTATTTCTCATCTCTCTAATGGATCTCCTCAGTGGCACTTCTACTTGATTTTCTTGAGGTTGTTGAGTTTGTCCTTCAGTATGGAGATCGACATCATTGCCTTCTTCTGAATATGTTGATGAAACAATTGCAGGAATGAATACCTGACTGTTGCTTACAACACCTGTATGAGTGGACTCAGGTCCCTCTTCAAAGGCAATGTTTCTAACCTGATCACCTCCCCCAAACTCAATATCCTCAAAGAAATGGGCATTTCCCGTTTCAAAGAAAGACTTACTGGATGGATTATAAAACTTATAACCTCTTGACCTTTCAGAATACCCAACAAAGTAATAGGTAACCGTCTTAGAGTCCAGTTTTCTTTCGCTTGGCCTATATGGCCTTGCTTCAGCTGGACATCCCCAAATATGAAAATGTCTCATACTAGGCGTTTTGCCTGTCCACAATTCACATGGGGTTTTCGGTACTGCTTTTGATGGCACTCTATTTAGAATATAAGTTGCTGTCTTTAATGCCTCTCCCCAGAGGGACTCTGGTAAGGTAGAATGATTAATCATACTCCTTACCATATCCATAAGAGTCATGTTTCGTCTCTCAGCTACACCATTCATTCTGGGAGAACCCGACATGGTGTATTGAGGGACAATACCGCATTCCTCTAGGTACTTAGCGAAAGGCCCTGGACGTTGTTCACCTGATCCATCAAATCTATCATAGTATTCACCACCACGGTCAGATCTAACGGCTTTAATCATTTTGCCTAATTGATTCTCAACTTCGGCTTTAAATGACTTGAAAACGTCTAAGGATTGAGACTTCTCATGAATCAAATACAGGTAACCATAACGAGAATAATCGTCTATGAACGTGATAAAATACTGTTGTCCATTCCAACAAGCCGTAGGGAATGGACCACAAACATCCGTATGAATCAGTTCTAAGACGTCTGAAGCTCTACTTGCACATGTTTTCTTAATGTTTATTCGTTTTCCCTTTATACATTCTATGCAAACATTAAAGTCTGCAAAATCAAGGGACCCAAGAATTCCATTTGACATAAGCCTTTTTATTCTCTTTTCAGAGATATGTCCTAAGCGCCTATGCCATAACATAGCAGAATTCTCACTGGCTAATTGTCCTTTAGTACCACTGGACGTAACATGCAAGGTCTCATGATATGAAACAACTGTATCAAGCAAATAGAGGTTATCGCTACTAGATAAAGAACCAGTGGCAATCAAATTTGAATGCAGAAACAACTTGAATTTATTTCCTCCAAATGAACAATAGTAACCAAATTTGTCCAATGAGGAAATAGAAACAAGATTCCGTCTAAAAGACGGCACCACATAAGTTTCTGTCAAATTCAAATAACAACCAGTCTTTAACAATAACCGAAAATCTGCTATGGCTTCAACTTTTGCCTTCTTGCCATCGCCCACATAGATGAATCTTTCAGCATCATTTGGCGTTCGACAATTTAGGCAGCCTTGCATAGAGACACTTATGTGAGTAGTAGCACCTGAATCTACCCACCAAGTGTTTCCGGGTACTGAAGTTAAATTAACCTCAGAACAAACCAAAGTGAGAAGTGTATCCTTCTTTTCACGCCATACGTGAAACATAGTACAATCCCCTTTTATATGACTTTCACCCTTACAAAAGAAGCAACCTAATAGGTCTTCCTTATGCTTCTTCTGTTTCTTAACGGATGATTGGTCAACTGTGATTTCCTTAACAGTCTTTCTTTTCTTACTTATAAGAATCGAATAATTTATCTCAGTAATAGTACTCAAATTTGCAAATATCATGGAAGCAGAACTCACTGTACAAAGAACAAACCAAAATACCAAACATGCTCACAATCAATACATGTACAAAGATGAAATAACAAATATAAATGAATTTAAACACAATGGCCCAAAACCCATCACAAGGAACCGGTGCAACGCTAATATCCAATCTTTGGATTGAAATATTAACTGCAAGTGGCATTCTTGGTCAACAATGAATATAAATAATTAACCCTATCAAACAACGAGCCTGTCTTTGGATTGACTCGCTATTCACATGGAAACCTAAAAAATTATCACATATTCATTTCCCTGTATACTTAAACCTGACCAAACAACAATTCTCCTTTGGGCTGATCATTGTTCGCATGGATCAAGTATACTATCATCTAATGTTTAAAACAAGCAAATTCGTACAACAGAGGTCACTTTGGCGACATAAAGTACAAACGTACTCATTTCAAGCAACAGACATGACCAAAGATCAAAATTCATAATCCAAACATTCATCTAAAGTACACCAGTAATTTTAATAACATGCAAAACATGATACATGAATTAAAATTTACATACAAAATTTGTCATTTATTGAATCCAAAACCTGATGCATAAACCAAATTACCATACGTGTATGCCCTACATTAAATCCAAAACCAAAATGATTCAATGAAATGAGCCCAAAAAAGTCCAAAATTTATAAACCAGTACCATAATCATGCTTAAGAGGGTCAAGAACTACTGAATCGGCCTTAAAATAGCCCGTATCGTTCTTAAACCACAACAAAAGCACCCACAAAGACCCTAAATATGGTTGAACCGGTCTAAAAATTGGACGAACCGGTCAATAAATAGACCGTATCGGTTCTGAAACCCACTGAATCGGTCTAAAAACAACTGAACCGTTCTGAAAAGGGTCCGAATCGGTTCTAAAACTGAATGAACCGGTCTCAAAATGGTCCGAATCGGTTTTTAAATCAGATTGAACCGGTCTGAAACCGAATGAACCGGTTCGAGTTTTAAAACCAGGCCGTATGGATACGGGTCGGGTCCTGCCGGCCCCGACCCGGTCCAAAATCTTTTAACTGCGAGGCGCGGGCGGGCGGCGAAATGAAATTTTTTTTTTTTTAAATCTGATGGATCCGGATCGGGTCTGGAAGACCCAACCCAGGCCGACCCGCCCGCTCGACCGCGCGAGCGGTCGCGGGCGTCGTCTCCACCGCTCGCCTGCCGAACGGTGGCCTTCCACCGGCAGGCCACCCAACTCCGTGGGTGGCCGCTGGCGGGTGCCGCCAGGATGGCCGGACGTCGGCGGCGGCGATGGCGGGCCGATGCCAGCCGGAAGCCGGCAGATTCCACCGGTTTTTTTCTCTGTTTTGAACATCTGCCCCTTTTTTTTTTTTTTGGTTTTGGGCGGCTGAAACGGTAGCCAAAAAGCCGCCGGCAAGGGAGTGGGTGGGCATCAGTTCGTCGCACGGCGCCATCCGGTGACGGTGGACTCCCCGGCGAGGCTGGATGTGGCCAGACGGAGGTGGGCGAAGCCCTTTTCTCCTGCCATCGTCCCTCGCTGCCCTTCCTTCAAAACAAAAAACGAAGGTAGGGCGCACAGAAGGCGGCCAGTCGTCGCCCGAACCGGCCGTCGCAGCCCTCCTACCCCGCCAGAACGGCTGACTCCAGCCGTTGCGCCCCTCCCTTCTCTCCCTTTCTCCGGTTGCAACGGAAGCCGACGGCTTCCATCGCCCACGCGATGGAGGCCGTCGCCCCCTGTCCAGTTTTTTTTTTTTTTTTTTGAAAACTTGCAGCCCAAGAACAGGGAAGAAACCAATGAGGAGACGCACAAAATCATTCAAAAAAAATTCAACGATTTAACGAAGAACATAGGCTCTGATACCAAATGTTGGGATTTCTCCCCATAACGCATATACAAAACCAAACGTATATACCATAAAACAGGATCATGCTCATGCTAAATCATTGAAATAAACGAAACCTTAAACTGAAGCGGAAGCGTACCTGAATCCATCTGATCTGGTGCACGGGAAGATCGCAGCAGGGTCTTCCAGGGTACGTGCGGCGCGCTTGAGGTCTCTCTCAGATGGGGAAGAGAAAAACCCTAGAAACCAATGTTTCAGGCAACCCTTGCACGACCCCAGGGACCACTACCATTTTATAATAAGGACAATTACGGATTCGACCCATCAAAGAGTCCGTAATTCCGTACTGGTATCGATACATTTCAAAATTACCTCATACCATCTAAAATGACGTAATATCCCAAAATGCAATCACTTAAGCGGATATTTACGTTAAGACAGCCATAATGTCTGAAATCCTCATAGACATATGTCGGCACACCAAATGATCTTACACCCTTCCCTTCAAGTACCTGGGGCTCCCGATGTTCAACGAGACCCTTGGCATGAATCTTTGCTCATACTGAAAGTGGAGCGAAAACTAGCGAGCTGGAAGCACTGCCTCTTATCTTTTGCATGTCGCCTCTGCCTACTTAAATTTGTTCTTGCCTCTATCCCTTAGTACTGATTGCTGGTGTTGAAGATCTCACCAACCACTATTAACAGGTTTGACCAGCTGAGCAGTCGCTTCTTTTGGGGAGAAACCAACGGTGCCAGACACCTCCACATTATTAAATGGGACCAAGCTTGCTTTCCGATGGATGAAGGATAACTTGGAATCCAAAAACTCCAAGAAGGCAATGATGTATTTCTATCATTGTTTACAGGGAATGTCACGCACTCTAGCTCGCTTTGGGCCTAACTGATTCAAAGTAAATCCATCACCTCTCAGAGTTTTTGGTCAGTGAAATCTGACAAGAACTCATCTGCCTGGTGGAAAACAATAAATGCAGCGTAGTCTAATGTTCGGTCTAAGGTCAGCTGGTGTATCAAAAATGGTAAAAAAGCTGGTCTTTGGACAGACCAATGGTGCAGACATCCATTGATAGAGGCTGCTTCCGGCGAAGACCTCATGGTCATCTATCAATCTCGCCATGTTTTAGTAGCTGAAGGTCTCCTGCACAACCAAGTTGGGTTTTCAGGTTTGTTTGGAAAGCTCAAGCCCCAGAATCAGATTCCAACCATCTGGAACAGTGATGACAACTTTCTGTAGTTGGAAAAACTTGTTGGTAAGAACATTTCGAGGAAATTCCTTTGAGAGACCAACAAAGGGAAGCTCTGCAGCACCTATGCAGGAAACTTGTTTGGATCTACTAAGGATGCCTAGAGCCTGATGTACTTTATATTTTAGTAGTTAGGGTTACCTCATAACAGATGATAGAATGAAGCCGCTGGGCTTCCCTTTGGCCTCTGTGTCTATTTTGTCGGAGTCATGAGGAGAACATCCACCATTTGTTACTGGACTGTCCCCAAATCTAAGACCATTTGGATGTTTGGGATTAGCCAATTCGGGAAGCGTTGCATGGCTCAGTGCAACTGTATAGAAAGCCGTCAATGGTGGATGAAGGTACAATTCCCTAAAAAAACTCTGTTGAGATGCCGGCGTCTGTGTTCACTTAACACCAAACCCAGCTTGATCCTACAATCCGTGAATTCAAGGAGGTTTGTCATGACAAAGAACCTCTAAACGGCCTCCCTCCTTCGAATTGGTAGGCCTACTTGCTATATGTCATTTGGCAGATCACTTTTAAGAATGGGGTACTCATGATTGAGGAGTTTGGTTGGTCCTCTAAAGGGTATCTTTTTGGCTTCCAACATTATTTAATCCTGGCTCACAAGATCCTAATCTTTTTTGTAGTTAGCATTTTGTTTGCAATAATATTCTGACGCAACCCAAGGGGTTGTTTTCTTGGAGTATGTGTATAAAAAAAAAACAGATATGACTAAGAGGATATCTGATTCAAATCCCATCCTTTGATATCCCTCTTCATATCCTGTTTTCTTAGATTAGGTTCTTGTTTAATAGTTTTTTTGGAAAGTGAGGCAATGTTGTGATCTTTAATGCTTTAATTTTGACATCTTACTAATCAAATGTGGTAGGTAATTTAACCCCTAATCAGTTTATCAAGAATAGGAACTGTGACCCACTACATTGATGCCACTCAAGCCTATCCACTTTAAATGTGATCCATTATCTTGTTTCAATCATAGTCACAGAAAACACGTTTTTTTTTAAAAAAAAACTTGAAAAAAGGTGATGAAATAAATGGCCATTTAGAACTAAAAAAAAAAACATGTTTTTGAAAAAAAAAAGTTAAAAACCATAAGAAACAATTGCGTATTCGCATTTTTTTCACTTTTTTCATTTTTTTCAGTCTTTTTAATGTCAAAACAGTTTTTTTATTTTTTATTTTTTGTTTATGCAAACATACTTATCTTGTGATGTTTGTGTTATCAGTTTCTCACTTATTTTATTTTCCCTTCATTATTAGTTTTTTAAAATTTTTAAAAATTTATCATATTTTTTTCGTTTTTTTTTTGTTTTTTTCAAGCTCACCATATTATACCCGAAAAAAACCTCGCTCTTTAAAACTCAGAGACGTTATTTGTGACTATGGTTTCAATTATACACAAAGCGATTGTTTCTTACAGTTAAGACTCTTTATCAAGGCCTGGTTACTCTAATTGGTAGATACTTGAGTTTCTTATGCAACACCTTGTGAAACATGCACAACCCCATGAGAAAGGATGTGCAATGACCAAAGTACCCTTGTGTAAATAAAAAAGGAACTTTTTAAAAAGACAAAAGGGCCGGGTTGTAAAAAAGTTAAAAGTTTGAGCTGACTATTTTCTTTATAAAATTTTGAAAGTACCCCAACCCCCTTCATTTTCTTCCTAGGGTGTATATTTGTGCATGCACACGGCTGTGCACACAACTTGATCTCAACTCTTTGGGTAATACTTGTGTCCCCAATTTCCTGTTGTCTTAGTTACTTGTAGACACAAACATTGGACAAGCCGGTGGATGTCCATCTCTATTAATGGAATAGCTGATGAGTATTTGGGACAAAACAAAAGTTCTACATTAGTCCACAGTCCACCCATTTGTTTCCCTTATCTTCTTTTGCTTGTGAATGTTGTACAAAATTGATCAGCCATCAACATTAAAATTTTAATAACTGCTTTTCTTGTTGGAGTTGGTCTGATTTGGATTAATTTGTCGAGTTTCCTTTGGAATTGATCTCTTTCCATTATCAATCTTATTAGCTTACTAGTTCCACATCTTATTACCAGTCTAAGATTTTAATAAAAGGTGATTGGAATTATTTGGATTTGGAATTTGCCATGTTTTAATTCAAAGTATAATAACCGTGAGTCCTGGACATTGGGGGCCTGCTTTCTTAGAGTAGCCATATTTGTATCCTTTCATCAGATAATCAACCGCGTGGCAGCAAGGGATGAATTGAAGCAAGTTGTAGTTCCTTAACATCTGATTCCTTCTAGTTTCCCTACGTGTACATGTCTGGCTAGCATCTAATTGACATTCTATTAAGAGTTCCCATGCTACCAAAGCGAGATATTTCTTGCCGATGAGTTTTGGCGAACTTTCTTTGAATCCACAAATACTGTAATCTCATTTACATGATTGTACAATTGAAAAATATTGTTTTCTAAACAGTATTTGTTTGCACGTCGAGCTGTCACATTAGTATTTTGTTCATGATCTGCCATGTCAATTTCTTGAAAGAAAAACTATTATAAAAGTTGATGAAAAGCGTAAGCAGCCGGGGCAACTATACTTTGCATCATTGGGGTCATGTACTGCTTTTGAAATATAAAATATAGAAACCAGCAAAAGTTCTAATAATTGCATGGAAAGACCGTTTGATATTGTCTTGCACATGAACAACATAGGTATCTAGATTTGTAAGATAGAATTGCAGCTCGACAAGGCAAGGTGAGAAGATAGATTCATAGTCAAATAAGGAGTTGTAGCCAAACAAGGAAATTGGTTAAGATTTTTTAATTTTCGTAAGAGCTTAAGCCATTGCCTGTAAATACATAGCCTCATCAAGGCTTGTAAACATGTTCTCAAGGAATGAGAACTATGGGAGATTGACGAATGGAAGAATTTATATATGTAACGTATTTTGATCACTAGTATTTTAGTTGGTAATAAAATTATTATTAATCTCTATATGCTTACATACTATTTGATTTTGCCAATTTTTCAAACTTTGTAGCGCCAGAGTTGAGGGTGACAGGAAACCATCTTGCAAAGCACTTGAGGCAAATTTTAGGTTGAGTATTGCATTAAATTAATGTCGTAACAATATTGTCCTCAAAATATAGCATCTAATCAATCCAGCTTCACCTTTGTTAATTATTTTCCCCTTGAAGGTGGCATTATTCATCATTATCCATCTTTTGTTTGGCATTTTTATTGTTCATCAGTACTTCATCAATCCATAGCCGGCACTGCAAATTTTTTTTGGTTGAGGAGCATAGTGTATAGCAACCCTAATTTAGACCCCTAGAAAAATCTTACACCTTTCAAATGCATAGGAAATTAAAGAAAAAGCCAAAGGGGCACCAATATGTAATCTACAAACTATTTGGATTTGCCTAAGTGGTGATAAATAATGTTTTGTACCCATGCACCAACAAAGATTGCTAATCCAATTATAGAGAATGCCATAAATAGGGATGTCAATATATCTGACTTGGATAGGATATCCAATCGAACTGTTTCGAAAAACTCAGATATAGCAAAAATTTAATTCAGATTAAGAAATCAGGTTGGATTCAGATTTAAGAAGCAACATCTTGATAGGATTTGGATTCGGATATGCATAAATATCTGATTGGATTCAGATTCAGATCCATATCAGATTTAATTTTAAATAAATATATTTATATCTAATGTTCTTATATTTCAAAAATCGGTTGGATTCGATTCAAAATTAGATTCGGATATGAATGTAAAAGTCTGATTCTAGCTGGATTCAGATTGTAAAATCATATTTCAAATTAAAATTCAGATAGGATTTTTTTTGTTCGATTTTGAATCCAAATTCAAATATGTAAATATCCGGAAAGTGCATATAATTAAGGCTATATCCAATTTGAATCTGATCTATTAACATCCCTAAACACAAAAAGTTATTTTAGTGGGTTTTCATTTGCTTGCAATAGGATTGGCATTAAGATGTCATAATAAATATAGCAAGAGGTAAGAGAAGAATTAGTGGTAGTTTTTTTTTTTTTTTGGTTAAGACTCGGATTCAAGCTGCAATTATAATATCGTCAGTATGTAAAATAGTGATGTGATGGTCAAGGTGCAGGTCAATTTGCCTGATCTTAGAAGTTTTGAGCTTTTTGCAAGAAAATGAAGGAAGAAAATAAAAGGATGATCATAAGGTATCGAGCTTTTAGCAAGAAAAAGAAAAAAGAAAAGGATGATTATAAAGTTTACAGCTTTTGCAAGAAAAGGATGTTGGGCTTGGAGTTGGCAAACAAGGATAACAAAATTGTGAGAAAAGAAGAAATCAAGGACTAGCTGGAGCTCAAATGATAAAAATAACTTTTGGGCTGAGGGGAATTCAATTAGAAAGATGTCACACCTAGAGGGGCTGTTTGTCATCAAGAACAGACTGTCAGTGAATCTGCTTCAAAATTTAGCATAGACTCGTGGTACACATGGCTCTATGAATTTGTTTTAACTTTTTGGGCAGGTTCACTGGACAATAACAATTTGTTGATGGTGCCAGTCTCTTAGAGGCACAAATGTATAATATTTGAGACTACCTTTATGAAAAAATGGAAAATTTGTGAACTGATGTAGGCAACTATCAAACTCTTTTATTTTTATTATATAGTTAAAACATTTTACTTCTTCATAGAAATGATTGCCACTATGAGGTTTTGACCACATATTGAGAATCTCATGTCCTCATTATTCTATAAAACTGAAATCCAGTGTTTTGTTCACTCTGTTGTCCCCACCTAAAAGGGGTTTCAAGTAACCCTTGGATCCTATCAAATGCACCCATAAGGGGGCATACTTGAGACCCTTATTTTGCTTCTTTGTATTAAAAAAAGTTGAACTTAATATCAGATGGGGAGGGTCTGATTTTAAATCTATGGTTCTCATATCCTAACGATCTCAAGTGTGAGGCTATCAAAGGGCCCCTAAAGGTTTGTTTTGTCACCTGAGATCCTTGGAGATATTAGATCCATGGGTTTGAGGTTACACCTTTTCCAAGCAACCTCAAACCATAGTTTTTTAAGAGGAAACTGGATTTAAGATCCACTTTTTTCAACATATGTGGAGATTCACTCTTTTTTTAAACAGTGGATACCATTAAGAAGGAATTTGAAAGAGAATTTGAGATTAGAGAGCATCTCATATCCATAGGAAAGCAAACGCTTGAGGGGATATTAGTACCAGTACCATGGCTAATGGCTAACCGAAGCGGTTTATGTATGTCATATTAGTGCACGAAATCTTGATGTACCAGTACTATGGCTAATGGCTAAATTACCTCTAGTTAATAGAAAAATAAAACTTTTTGAAAGGATAAAAAAGAAAATAAAAAAGTAAAAAGATTAAAAAGGACATTCTTATTCAAATAATTACCGAAATGTCTCCCTCTTTCTTTTGTCATATATGGGTTGCATGCACCTAATGAGGCAAGCAACATGGTGCATGGATTTTAATCGTCGAGCCTCACTCAGGCCACATGGAAAACCTTTACAGAGCACTCCAGGCCCCTCTGGCACTTTGTCTTGTAGGATGGGCAATGCGTGGCCCCGCATGAGCGACCCCGACTGACAGATGACATATTAATGATTAATGACCGAACTTGGTTATATATGCCATGAAAATTTCGGGCACCAATAGGATTAGTGACAAAGATGCTTTTGTTTGAATAGATAAAAAAGAATTTTTTTTGTAAAGAAAAGAAAACAAATCAAAAAAAGTGAAAAGACTCAAAAGAACATTTTTTTTCTATAATTTAAAAAATGACCCTCTTTTGGCGTACGACTGTTGCGTGCACTTTTGGCGTACGACTGTTGCGTGCACCAAGGCACATGTAACTCAAACTGGTAGGTTGCGGTGAATGGTGGAAACTATATAAGAGAAGAGAGGAAGAGAAGGCGACCTTGAAGAATAAGAAGCAATTGAGCGGAAAGAGGATCGGCAAAACCATGGCCATTCCACATGCACTAGTCATTCCCTTCTATGGGCAAGGCCATGTAGCACCTCTCATGGAGCTCTCACATCACCTAGCGGATCATGGTGTTCTTGTTACCTTCGTATACACGGAGTACGTCCACAGACATGTGACGGCAGCACTGCCGGAAAACTTTTGCAGTGACTATGTTGGAAGAATCCGGCTGGCGACCATACCCGACGGCTTAGCTAGTGATGAGGACCGCCAAGATTTACACAAGGTTTTTTCTGCCATATCAAACACCATGCCGAGTTTCCTGGAGGAGCTCATACTGAAGCTGCGCGAGAAGGATGAACCCAAGATTACTTTTGTAATTGCTGATATGGTTATGGGATTCGTTTTAGATGTTGCCAAGAAACTCAACCTTCCGAGAGCTGCCTTCTGGCCTGCTTCATCCTGGACACTAACCACAGTACTCAACATTCCAAAGCTAATTGATGATGGAATCATAGATCAGAATGGTAAATTCTACCCTCGAGCAAATGATTTCAATGAACTGCATGGTCAAGTTCCTATTAGTGTACTTCTGCTAGAGTATTTGGATGAAATTTTAAAAGCATCCCATAGACAATTGAATGTTTGAAACTTGATTTTTAGTTTTCTTACCTAGCAGAACATCGCATGTAACCCCTTCAGTTAAGTCAATTAACTTTTTTTTTCGTTAGCGATGTCAATAGATCAGATTCAAATTGGATACACCATTTACTGTATTATTTTCTTTTTTGGATATTCAAATATTTGAATTCGAATTTAGATTAAAATATAAATAAGTAAACGTCATATACCAATCTGAAATCTGATTTCACAATTCAAATCCGACATTTACATCTGTATCTGAATCTTAGTCCAATAATTGAACCAGATTTGGCTGCTTTTTAAAATTTACGAGTATTGGATATAGAATATTTATTTAAAACTAAATCCAAATCAGATCAAATATTTATGTATATTTAAATCCTAGAATCCCAATCTGATCGGATGTCATTTCCTAATTCTGAATCCAATCTGCTTTCTTAATCGGTTCTTAAATTTCTATGATTTTTCAAAATACTTTGGTCGAATATCCAATTCAAATCAAACATATTGACATCCCTATTTCTGACCTCCTTTAACTACTGAAGATAGAGCAGTTTTTTTTTGCTGATAATTGTTGTTAAAAATGGATGCAAAAACGATAATTGTTGGGGGTTTCGGGTTTCACCATCTATTTTCAAAATTGACTTTTCCTATATATTAATGAAGGAAAACTTTGGCGTGCCAAACAGGGTTTCAAACGGGTAACAAATTGGTTCGATTTTCTGAAGGATTGCCGGCTTTCAAGTCTTCTCATTTGTGCTGGGTGCCCTTTGGAGATGCCAAACAGCAACGCATATTCTTCAAATACCTTCAATCGTGTGGCAACTCCGTAAGAGGCCTAAGCCACATACTCTGCAACACATTTGAGGAGCTCGAGTCGCCATTTCTTCATCTCATCAACAATGTGATTCCAATCGGTCCTCTTCTCGCAGCCAACAAAGCCAAGCACCAACCATCTTCAATCTGGGCCCAAGATTGGAGCTGCATCGACTGGCTCAATCAGCAACCATCTTCCTCAGTCATCTATGTCTCACTGGGAAGCACCACGGTGCTTAGCCGGCACCAACTTGGCGAACTCGCCCATGGACTCGAGCTCACCGGCCGGCCATTCCTCTGGGTCTCTATACCTGACCTCATGGACAGTTCCGGTGGCACTGTGTATCCGGAAGGGTTCATGGATCGAGTTGCAAAGCGTGCACTTATTGTTGGATGGGCTCCACAAAAGGAAATACTCTCTCATCCCTCGGTTGCCTGTTTCTTGACTCACTGTGGCTGGAACTCGACCATGGAAGCAGTGAGCAATGGAGTCCCCATGTTGTGTTGGCCTTACTTTGCCGACCAGTTTCTTAACCAAACCAGCATAATTGAGCTGTGGAGGGTGGGCTTGAAGCTGGCAAAGGATGATAACGAGATTGTTGGGAGAGATGAAATCAAGGAGAAATTGGAGTTGGTGATGAATTATAAAGGAATGAGAGAGAGGGTTGCCAACCTGAAAGAGAAGGGAAAGAAGGCTACCATGAAGGGTGGTGCTTCTGCTAGGAATTTTGAAGGGTTTGCAGACATGATGAAAAAGGGAAACATGAGCAGTTTGGAGCATTAAGTTTATTGCTTTCAACAAGTGTTGTTTCAACTGTAAATGATGTGTATGATTTCTATCATTGTTAATTAAAACTTGTCAAATTCTATGGCTTATGGCTATAAACCAAGGTTAAAATTAAGGACCCTGGATGCTTGGACTCAAAATTTTATCACGTCTAACTGACCCCCGAACCGAACCATGTGTGGCTGACACCAGCCTTTTAAAAGTTTTTTTATTTTTATTTTGACATATATATATATACATATATATATATATATATATATATATATATATATATAAATGTCCTCCATAGATGAGCAAGTGCCCCTCCAACCAATGCGTATGATAATACCATTTTTAGATCGGGTTGTGTTGCATGCACTGCCCGAGTGCATTCGCCTCATACGAACAAAAATTGCGTTAAGTAATTAAATTGGTGGTTTTCCACTATTTTATTGTGATTAAATTAAGCAAACACATCAATATTCATGATCTACAACCAACATTGCGTTGACTAAGTAATATATATATATATAAACACGCATATTGAGAGAGGATATAAACAGGCATATTGAGTCTCATACACTTAAATGACTTGATAATTATTTGACCATCACAACACAAGAAGAAGAAGACACATTATCTCTTTGAAAACTAGTCTATGTGTGTCATAAAGCGGCTCACCTGGCAGTTATAGGGAAGAGAGCCACATGTAAGCTTGTGTAGAGGCAGAATGAGCTGGTAGGGGTTGGGCTTGGGCATTGGGACAGTATCTAACAGGTACTCATCAGCCAGACCAACTCAGGCCCCGATCGGTCTCAACAATTGGACATCGAGCCAGCCTAATAAGTAAGGTGGACGTTGGGAAGGAGCCCCACCTTGGTCCCGGGACCAAATCAGGCCGAGTTCTGTCCCGGGCTTCAAATTTTCTCTAAAAAATTAATTTTATATGTTTCTTTATAAATATGTGTTATATATTTTAATTATAAATATGTGGTAGAAGACCCATGTTTGTATCCTTTCATCAAATACATTTGAACTAGCAAGAATGAATTGAAGCAAGTCGTAGTTTCTGAACATCTGAACATCGAGTTAGCATCTGATGGACATTTTTGCTGATGAGTTTTGGCTTTCTGCAATTGTGTCTATAAAATCATTAGTAAGATAATGGTTAAGAAAATGAAACGCGTTCTTTTAGACCGATTGGAAAGGACCAAGGAACATTTGTCCGCCAAAGATTCATTCAACATCATATTTTAATTGTCCATGAGTGAAAGATCATTTTTGTTGAAAGCTGGTATTTCAAAAGCATATGATAGAGTTGATTGGGGATTTCTAATTAGAACTTTCGATCATTCTGTATTGGTGCACAAAATTTTCGTGTGACGGTATGGTTAATAATAAAAATGCCCTTGCAGCTGACATTATTCACTGTTTCATGATTTTTATTTTTTTTTTTGCATCTTTACAATTCATCGGTACTTAATCGTATGGTTGAGGAGCACACGTATATGGCAATCCAATTTTAAAAATATTTTTTTGGGTGAGAATACAATATTTATGAATAGCATGTCAAATTTAACGAGTTATCGTTGTCATTTTGTGCCATAAAATACATTTAGCAACAGGCAGCATCTGATCAAACCGTTCATAATGATATGTCTGATACATACCTAACACATGCAGCATGGGATGGATGCAGCCAAAACAATTGCATCTCATCAGTTTGAGAATGGTTGTTAATAGACACGCATCTGCCAGATTCTTTTGAGAGTAACCATGTTAAACACTGATCATAGGCGCATTCCGATCTATACCTATTTTTTCCATCATAAAAGATTTGAGAGGCCCTTCCCACTCCCCCACGCAGGCACTTGCAAGTTGAGCCGCATGTGAGCTCACAGTCGCACAACCCCCAACATTTCTCTCTCTCTCTCTCTCTCTCTCTCTCTAAATATATATATATATATATATATATATATATATATATATATATATATATATATATACTATGGATGACGTTATTAAAGTAAAAAAAAATGATAAACTTAATATATACTTGGCATCTACCTATTCTTAAGGCTAGATTGCAAAATAAAAAACACTTTAAGCACCAAAAATTAAAGTGTCTAGTTTTTGCCTGACGTAACAGTCGGATTTCTACCAAATTCTCCTATATATATATATATATATATATATATTTGGTGCATGCCCATCAAGCACTTGCTGAAATATAGTGCTGCCTCTTAATAATTTTGCCGTTTATGTAAAGGGTTCAAGATTTTTTGAATTAGGTAGTGCCATTGAAACTAATATAACCCAATAAATAATAAAAAAGTAAAAGACTAACTTCAACAAATTCTTAGTGCTGATTATTTTACAAAAACTACAAAAATAAAAAGAGGAAAGCAAAAAGAACAAGTTCAACAAGTTCAATGCCCAAGTCCCAACCAAGAGGCGACTACACATATATAATTATCGAAGAACTTCAGTTTAAGTAATGTAAGGATTGTTCAGAAATCCTCACGTTCAAAAACATAAACCCGTAGGTCTTCTCCTAGATTACCCAGGATGCTCCCGCCAGTTTGATACGGGTATGAAGATACAAATATTTACAATAATTTTAAAAAATATGGGTATGAGGGTCCAGTATATATATATATGTTGAGTATCACAAAAAGTTCAAAATTAAAGTAATATTTAAATAAATTAATTAATAATATAAATAAAACAGTACATGTTAATAACCAAAACACACAACAACAAAATGAAAACTTAGCTGAGAACAGGTTAAATCGAGTAAAAATATATTATTAGGAACAGTTCAATACAAAAGATGCTTAGTTGTGTGTAAAGTACCCACTTTTATTGTATCGTTAAGACAGGTGCAAAGATCTTATTGAGTGGATGGACCCATGTGACTTACATTTCATACCGCCCAACCAGTGATAGAGGCGGTGTAGCTATGAATTGTAAGTCATTTTTATCCTTTTTAGAAAAGTATGCAATAAATCTGCTTTCCATTTAGCCCCAGTATTTTGCAGTCGGGTCTGCAACTCTTCGTCGTAATCCCCAAAGACTCAAATTCCTTATTTTCTTACATATTTGACATTTTTCTTCTTCAAAAGTACGGCAACATATATATATATATATATATATATATATATATATATATATATATTAACGCTATCACCATTTTTTTTACTGGTTACATGATACTGGTGTTAGGCCTAAGCATCGGGCTAGGCCAATCCGGCCTAAGCATTGAGTTCGATCTGCCCAGCGCTACCCGATAAGGAGTTGGGCTCGGCGGGGCCACAGCAACATGGCTTGACATTTCAAACCTGAGCTTAAGCTTGACCCAATTAAAAAAAGTGATATTTTTAATATAATGCAATATATAAATATAATTAATCACAATCAAATATATATAATTATATATATAGTATTATCTTAAAAAAAATAATATTAAGAATGATTTATGAGGCCAAATGAGGCCTAGTCAGGCTAAGCCAAGCCGGCCCAACAACTTATCTAGCCAGCCTAATGACCATTTTTTGGGCCAAGCTCCAGCTAGCCTGGTGCCTATTTTTTGAACTATTCCAAACCTTTGTACCATCTTAATTTTTTTGACACCAAGTTAATTTTTTTGACACCAAGAAACCACGTGGTTTTTAGTCAACAGGAATTCAATTCATTTGTATTGTAATCAAATAAGGTTTGTTGCCAAAATAGTTTAGTCATAGTATCATACCCTCAATGCGATTTGTTGACGTTGTACTGTGAGGGTTCAGAATAACATATGCGCTCCATGAATGAAGGGTCAGAATGAGAACATGAAGCAATCTGGATTCATGGAGTCTATCAAACACTGTTCGATGTTTGAATTGAAGGTTCTTCAATCTTTTAGAACAAGGATCTCATCGAAAACTTAGAACAGCTTGCCACACAAAGCACAAGTATGACCAGCATAGCATCCATTATTGGGTTCAAGAAAGCATACATTTATTGAGATTTTTTCAGATATTTTCAAAATATACAACTTTATACCTGAAAAATTCGTGTGTATAAATGACAATGAAAAAATATCCGCTTTTTCTTTCGTTCGACGTAAGCGTGTCACGTGCAGACCGAACGGCCCTCGATCTCCGACGGGTTAGTAGCCTTTTTTTTTCCATAAAGAAATGACATTGTGGTTGGTTTGGTCAGGTTGATTAAGCTGTCGTCGTAGTTATAAGACGGACAACAATGGTCGGCTCATAGTTGTTACTGCACATGCTGGCGAATCTGCAATTATAGCAAAGACGGACAGGAAAGGAGAAGGAGAGCAGGCTTTGTTGCAGAAGAGACGGCTGGAAAGAGAACACAGAAGAAGAATGGCTATTCCACACGCTCTGGTCATCCCTTTCTGTGCGCAAGGCCACGTAGCACCTCTCATGGAGTTCTCTCATCACCTAGCCGATCATGGTGTCCTTGTTACCTTCGTCTACACTGAGTACACACACAGACAAGTGAAGGCAGCACTGCCTGAAAACTTTAGCAGCGACTACGCCGGAAGAATCCGGCTGGTAACCATACCTGACGGCTTATCCACAGATGACGACCGCAAAGATGCCTGCAAACTCTTGTCTAGCTCAATGAACGCCATTCCGAGTTTCATGGAGGAGCTCGTACTGAAGATCAATGAGAAGGATGAAGAGAAGATTACGTTTGTAATTGCCGATGGGGCAATGGGTTTTCTGTTTGATGTTGCCGAGAAGCTCAACCTTCCGAGAGCTGCCGTCTGGACTGCCTCAACCTGGACACTGGCCACTCTCCTCAACATTCCAATGCTTATTGAAGATGGAGTCATCGATGAAAATGGTAAATGGTTACTATTCTTGAGCAAATGATTTGGATGTTTGGCATGTTTATGTTTCCTTGTTTTGTCAAACTACAGTTTCAAAATTTTAATTTTTTAAATTTTATATCAAATAAATGATTTTATTTAAAGAAATTTAAATATAAATTTTTTAAAACAAAAATTTTGTGGTGTGGAGGGGGTAGGCTGGCCAAGGCCTACTGCCGCCTCTCCTGGTTCTGTTCCTGTCATTTAGTGTTTGCTATTAGTTATTAGAGTAATTATGTGCCATGAAATTTCACATATTTTTTTCGTGAACATTATTTTTAGGTGCGTAAGATGAGTATTTCATCTTATTTAATTCCTAATCTCTTATAAAATACATGGACTATTTTTGGTATCTTAAATTTTAATTCTATATTCTATAATTATAACCTAATCAAAGGCCCCTTACGGAGATTTTTGACTGGTAAACAGGTTTTCAAACAGGTGACAAGATGGTTCAGCTTTCCGAAGGAGTACCTGCCTTCCGGTCAGCTCACCTGTTATGGTTGCCCTTTGAAGACACCAAAATCACAGAGATTTTCTTCAAGTGCGTTGAGAAGTCCGGCGAGTCCATGAAAGGCATAAGTCACGTACTCTGCAACACATTTGAGGAGCTCGAGTCGCCATTTCTTCATCTCATCAACAATGCAATTCCAATCGGTCCTCTTCTTCCAGCCAACAAAGCCAAGCACCAACCATCTTCAATCTGGGCCGAGGATGGGAGTTGCATCGACTGGCTCAATCAGCAACCCACTTGCTCAGTCATCTACGTCTCACTGGGAAGCACCACGGTGCTTAGCCAGCACCAACTTGGCGAACTCGCCATCGGGGTTGAGCTCACCGGCCGGCCATTCCTCTGGGTCTCTAGACCTGACATCATGGGCAGTTTCGGTGGTGCTGCCTATCCGGAAGGGTTCATGGAACGGGTTGGAAGGCGTGCACTTATTGTTGGATGGGCCCCACAAAAGGAAGTACTCTCTCATCCCTCGGTTGCCTGTTTCTTGACCCACTGTGGCTGGAACTCGACCATGGAAGCAGTGAGCAATGGAGTCCCCATGTTGTGTTGGCCTTACTTTGGCGACCAGTTTCTTAACCAGACCGCCATAGTTGAGGTGTGGAAGGTGGGCTTGGAGTTGGAGAAGGAGGATGACGGGACTGTTGCAAAAGAAGAAATCAGGGAGAAGCTGGAGTTGGTGATAAACGATGAAGGAATAAGGGAGAGGTTGACCCACTTGGAAGAGAAGGGAAAGAAGGCTACCATGAAGGGCGGTGCTTCTGCTAGGAATTTCGAAGGGTTTGTAGACATGATGAAAAAGGGGAAAATGAGCAGTTTGGAGCATTAAGTTTATTGTTTGCAAATAAGTGTGTATTGTTTTCTTATGGTATCTTAACAAGTGCTGTTTCAACTGTAAAAGATGTGTATGATTTTTATGATTGTTTTTTAAAACTTGTGTAATTCTATGGCTATAAGCCAAGGTTAAAATTAAGGACCCTGGATGCTTGGACTCAAAATTTTTTCTTGTCTGACTGACCGAGGAACCGAACCATATGTGGCTGACACCAGCCACATATATATATATATATATATATATATATATATGTGTGTGTATATCTTCCACCCATGAGTATTTATAAACAAGTGTCCCTCCAATCAATGAGTATGAGAATACCATGTTTAGATCGGGTTGTGTTTCATGCACCGCTCGCATGCATATCCCTCATGAGAACAAAAAAAGCAACATTAGCTTGAACGATCTCAAAAGGTTCAAAGAAGAAGCGGAGGTAGGTGTGGTCGGTATGGTTCTGAAACCTTCTTTTTAATGTTTTGATATGGATAAATTTGCACCTAATTATATGAATCATTTCCGTGAGACGGGTTATTTTCCCAACGCTAGTTGAAAATTTTTTTGCCTATATATTTATTGTCTCATAGACAAATTTCTAGTTCTGCCCCTGGTTCAAAGCTGAATATTCAAACATTTGAGCATCTTCTTGCCTGCCACCACATCAATTGGTGGGTCTACTTTTGTTGACCCAACACTTTTCCTGTCCCGGTTGAAGTTGCTAAGACAAGACAACAAATCCCATTGGATTTGAGGTTGGAGGTGATTTGAGATGAGTGAGTATTTCATGTTTATAGATTTATCATTTGATCCCCCTCCCACCCCGTTATAAACTCTTAGGCTTTAACCATAAAATGACGGTATCAATTCTTTTTTTTTTTCCCTAGAGCGGCAAAATCTGGTATTTATTTACACAGTGAGTTCCACATAAAAGGATCTTATAAGATCTGCCTTTAATCACATAAAAAGTGTTGAAAAAATATAAAAGAAACAGAACAAATAAGAACAAAAAATGAAAAAGTTGTTTTTATTAAATGTGCATGGTTTTTCACCATGGAAGGTCAACATGAGCCTTAGTTTTTTTCACTAAGGAAGGTCAACATGAGCCTTAGTTACATAAAACATAGAAAGAACTTAAATAGGTGAAGTTTCCATAATATTGACAACAATAAGCATGAAAAACTAAATTTGATTTTGTGGAAAGTTTTTAGTTTCATTTATCATTAATTTTGATTGATCTCGCTGGGATTTGTTTCCTTGCATCTCTCTGGAACAGTTGTCTTTCAACCTTATCGTTAACAAAAAGAAACAAAAAATAATAAAAATAATAAATAAGAGTAATAAAAATGAAAAATAAAAAAATGCAGTTTGGGATGAGAGTTGATAAGCGGTCAGTCTCTATTTTGGGTGTTAGAGGTGTCAGCTTATAAAATGAGAATTACCAATGCACAAGTTGAAGCGCAGCAAGGGCAGCACCTTGAGACACCAAAAGCAAACCTTTAGGGTTTCTCATTCTCACCTGGTAGTGGTAACAAAGATAGCTCAATCTACGTTAACAGAAATGATGACAGTTATCAAAAACTCTTGTCTAAATTAATACCGACTCCTCTTTTTAGCACCCTAGGAATTTATGCTGCAATAGTGCAAACTTTATGATAGAAGAAATTGATCAAGGTTGTTGATTAGAATAGAGTATGGTAGTCGTTGTCACAATAGGCGGCAAGGTTGTTTACTTTATAAAGGGTTCAAATCCTATGGTAGTCGTTGTCACATCTTGTTGTGCTTTTTTTAGACTGTAGTAAGTCCCGAAACAAGGTCTATGAACCTGTCTGTGGTGGACATGAGGGGGCCAGCGGCATCTCTTAGGGCGGTAGAGGAAACCGCTCACCCATAAAAAGAAATCTGGAAAAGAAAATTAATGATGAATATTATTGTGGATGGTCTTCTCATATCAAACAACTTACACTTCGATATGTATATTATCTTTTGATTTCTTTTTCTTGTACAGCCATTTTTTTCGGCTTTCCAAAAACTGAAAATATTAATGTACTCCTATCAAAATTTTTCAAAAGTTTCAAAAAGGCCTTTTCGATGGAAAGAATGGTGGCAAATTTCCATATACTTTTGCCTCCCCTCTGTTCCCCATGGCTATTGTGTGTGATGGGTAACATTGTTTCAATTTTGCTATTTTACTTCCTCCTTTATCATTTAATTTTATTTGGCACGTTTAGTTATAGATTATTTTGGCCCGGTAATATCCACATCTGTATTTACTTTTTTAACTTTGATAAATAACTATGTCAATGTTTCCGCTTACTCTTTTAAATTGCTTTATCTTGGTTAAATGCATCACTTTAATATTAATACATATTTTAAATTTAAATAGTTTCAGAATTTCCGTTATCTTTTTTAATTATTAAAGTTCAAACCGTCATGTACATATGTAACTTGTAAGATAAAAACAATTTCGTGTTAAACATCGATTAATTTTTTAACATTAAGGAGTGAATTACATCGACATATAGGATATAAATGGTGGCACATTTTCGAATCAAACCTTAGGAGTCAATGGCCTCCAACACTTTTATTAAAACATATCAAAAATTGCTATGTAGGCAGCATTACAGGGCAAAATTACAAAGAGCTTAGCATAGCAATAGTATCAAAAATTATCAAATCTTCGGTGTCAACTTCTTTGTATTTTAAATGGGTGGCCACTGATGTGCAAGTTGAAGCGTGGTGGGGGTAGCATTTCCGTGCACTGAATGCATGAGTCATGTACCTTACAGAGACAAGGGCTTGGATGATCTTAGGTTTTTTGGGTGATAGGATAAAATACTTTTCTTGCTCACTAGGCTACTTGTGCAGTATGATTTGGTGGTTTTCCACTACTTTATTGTGATTAAATTGAGTAAACAGATCAATACTCATGATCTACCTTGACTAAGTATGGCTAGTAAAGAGAAGATATAAACACATATGTTGAGTCTCATGCATCTAAATAACTTGATAGTTATTTGACCATCACAATAGAAGAAGAAGAATAAGAAGAAGAAGTTTGAAAACTAGTCTATTGTGTCATAAAACTGCTTACCTGGTTTTGTACTATCAGTTATAGGAAGGGAGCCACATGTAAGCTTGTATAGGAGTAGAATGGTTTGATAGAAGCCTGGGCATTGGGACCAGTACTTGACAGGAACTCAGTACCCAAACCAACCCAAGCCCCCATCCGGCTCAAAATTGGACATGGAGCCAGCCTAATAAATAAGGGTGGATGTTATTTGACCATCACAATAGGAGAAGAAGAATAAGAAGAAGAAGTTTGAAAACTAGTCTATTGTGTCATAAAACTGCTTACTTGGTTTTGTACTATCAGTTATACGAAGGGAGCCACATGTAAGCTTGTATAGGAGTAGAATGGTTTGATAGAAGCCTGGGCATTGGGACCAGTAATTGACAGGGACTCAGTACCCAAACCAACTCAAGCCCCCATCCGGCTCAAAATTGGACATGGAGCCAGCCTAATAAATAAGGGTGGATGTTGAGGCCGAGCCCCAGACCAAATCAGAGCTCGGGCTCCGGCCTGAAATCTTTCTCTAAAAAATTAATTTTATATGTTTTCTTTATAAATTATATATTTAAATTTTAAAAATAAATAAATAAATTGAGCCATGACTACTGAGATATTGTTGGGCTGGCTCGGGTGGACCCAACTTGGCCTAATAATTTACATATATTTTTTCACTATAAATATGTGTTTATATATTAAATCTGTATATTTTAAAACATTTACTTTTATGAAAATTGGGTTGGCCTAAGCCAAGCCCGACTTTCGATTTAAAACTTTAAAAATTTATATGTAAATCTAAAAAGTTTTAGCTTAATGTATATGAAAAGTTTCAAAATTTTTATTTCAGCTTTTGTTAAAATTTTGAAACTATAGTTTGACCTCTACAAAAAATTTATGACTCCACCCCCACTGGCCATGACCCCATAATGTTTATTTATTTATTTTATTTTTATACAAATATAACTCATAGCTTTGTGCAACAACCAGCATTAGATGATTGTTAAAGTTATGGTGAATAGAATGTGGGGCTTGCTGACAACAATTGTTGAGAAAACTCAATGTGCTTTCATCAAATCAATTACTATTAATCATTTGTTGCAAGGTAAGAAAGATGAGGTGGCATACCTCAAACAAGATCCATAGCAGAGTGTCATGGAGCTTCTTTTGAAACTGAATGCTTTGGATCAGTTTCCACCTTAGATGAGTTTAAAGTATACCGCCCAACCAGTGATACAAGCGGCGTAGCTATGAATTGTAGAACATTTTTATCCCTTTTAGAAAAGTATGCAATAAATCTGCTTTCAATTTATCGCCGTATTTTGCATTCGGGTATCTCTCTTCCAGCAGATTGCAGCTGTCGATTGAAAGGCGACCACAGAAACATAATTTTTGAAAGGAACAACTTTGAAAACGATAGATAGTGGTCAGATCCCTATCTCAATTTTTTTTTTCAAATTTACATGTAAATTTTAAAAAAATTTAATTGTCTTATATGCAAATCTTGAAAAATGATATTGGGTTTCTATTAAAATTCTGACTCCACTTATACATGCACGCTGCCCTCCAAACAATATGGGAGCCTTTTCAACTCATACCGTTCACACTCCTAATCTTCATCGCACCTTCTCCACCATAGTGTGAGTTGGAAGCAAAAAGGTAGGCCTACTCGTTTTCATGCCAACAACACCGCCACGAAAAAGGTACACTATGGTTGCCCATGAATTTGACTGTGAAATCCAATCCCTTTGCTTCTACCTAGCGAGTTACACCATTGTTCGGAGAGACGCCTAACTTGTGTAGCCCTTGCTCTGCAACAACTTGCACCTGCACCTGCACCTTAACATGTGTAGCCCTTACTCTACCAATACAGTGCAGCCTAAGCAGTAGCGAGCCTCCACATGTGTAGTCTGTGTGGAGCAAGCTGAATCCCAAACTCATAATACATGAAAAAAGAATAAAAAAAAAGCAGGTTTGTAGTATTTGCCCATTCTTTTATTTCAAGTATTAGACCTGAGCTTAGAGTCAGGCTCTGGGTACCAGGTACTTGACTCGATGCTCAACTTTTAACTGGTGCATGAAAATTTAATATGCCAATATTATTAATAACAATAGTAGTCTTGTTTAATAAGCAAATTTAAGGCAAAAAATAATAAAAGGACTTGAAAAAAACATTTTTTCTACTAATTAAAAAATTTCCCTTTTTCTTTCGAGTGCGTGTGTCACGTGTACATGGAGTTTTTTTTTTCGTAAAGAAATGACATCGTGGTTGATTTAGTCAGGTTGATTCAGCTGTTGCCGTTAGTTATATGACGGACAGAGAATGGTAAGTTCGTAGTTACTGCACATGTTGGTGAATCTGCAATTATAAAAGAGAGGGACAGAAAAGGAAATAGAGAGCAGGCTTTGCTGCAGAAGAGACGTCTGCAAAGAGGACGCAGAAGAAGAATGGCTATTCCACACGCTCTGGTCATCCCTTTCTGTGGGCAAGGCCACGTATCAGCGCTCTGGCAGATCATGGTATTGTTGTTAGCTTGGTCTACACTGAGTACACACATAGACAATGAAAGAAAAGATGCAAGACTAAGATTTTTAAGTGGTTCGGAGTAAAATCCTACGTCCGCTGTCTCTCACACCTATTAGGTGATGAATGTGAGGTTCCCTTAATGTGAGAATTTATACATGATTTGTTGAAGAGATTGTTAAACAATCCTTCCTTGATTTTTTTGTTTCTATAATCCTTTCTTTCTCTTTTGATAAACGGACGTTGCCACTTTTCTTGCCTAGATTCTTGCCTTTGTGATCTTGATTGATTTCTCCAGATTTAACAAGAACAGTTGCCTTTTTGCTGGATTTGTCACGATCTTCATGATTTTCTTCAATCGCCATGTGATCTTGATTGATTTCTTCCAATCTAACGAGAACAGTTGCCTTGTTGCTGGATTTGTCTTGATTTTCTTCATTTGTTGAACTGGCATGATCTCCACAATTTCCTTCATCCGGTGGACAGCTGTAACTATCAGCAGTTTGTGCGTTTACATCCCCCTTCAATCTCGAGCGTAGGTTGTAGCAAAGATCGAGATTGTGGCCTAGAGCTGTCAACCGATGATGGGGAAGAGGCTTGGTAAACATATCAGCTAGCTGATGAGTGGTCGAAATATATTGAGTAACTAACGATCCAAGAGCCACATTTTCTCATACGAAATGAAAATCAAGCTCAATATGCTTTATCCGAGAGTGATGTGCCGTTTTGATGGTGGATTGCAGGGCGGACAGATTGTCACATAACAACAAGAGAGATTGAGAAAGAAACATTCCAAGATCTCGAAGAATAAATGTGATCCAAGTGAGCTCTGCTATTGTTGTTGCAAGGGCACGATATTCAGCTTCACAAGAAGATCTTGCAACACTGTTGTTTTTTGGATGCCCAAGAAATACAATTGGGGCCTAGAAAAGTGCAGTAGCCAGTGGTAGAACGACGAGTGGACGGACAGCCGGCCCAATCTGCATCAGAATAAGCTCGGATTGATAATTTTCTGGGCTTAAAGAATTGCATTCCAAGAGAGATAGTGCCCTGAATATAATGAAGAATGCGTTTCAGCAGCTGAAAATGTCGCAGGGAAGGAGCATGCATAAACTGTGACGCATAACTAACAGCATAAGTGATGTCTGGTCGAGTGAAAGTAAGATATTGCAGAGCTCCAACATGACTGCGATACAACGTAGCATTGGGATATGCTTCTTCTTCTACAGTGCTGTTGTTATAGACATTAGTAACTATTGGCATAACAGTTGATCGGCATGATTGCATCTGAGCACGTTCTAGGATGTCCATAGCATAGCGTTGCTGATTGAGAAACAGGCCGAAAGCAGTGCGTTGGACTTGAATGCCTAAGAAGTAATGTAAGTCCCCAAGATCTGTCATAGCAAAAGTACGAGATACTTCATTCTGAAAGGATGCAAGAAAAGTTGGACTGCACCCGGTGAGAATAATATCATCCACATATAAGAAAAGAATGGTTACAGTCGATTGTTGGAGTCTCACAAATAACGAAGGATCTGCAGAGCTGGCTTGAAAATTGTGAGAGAATAAAAATTGAGCAAAGCGATCATACCAACCTCACGGGGCTTGTTTAAGACCATATAGAGCATGATTTAATTTGCAAACATGGTGAGGAAACCGAGCATCTTGGAAACCTGGAGGCTGCTCAATAAAAACAGTTTCAGTCAAATATCCATTCAGAAATGCATTTTTGACATCAAGTTGTTTAAGAGGCCAGCCATACATAAGAGCAATAGAAAGTATGATCCGAATAGTTGCTGGTTTAACAACTGGTGAGAAGGTTTCAAGAAAATTCACGCCTTCAATTTGAGTATAGCCCTGGGCCACCAGCCTTGCTTTAAGTCTTTCAATGTGGCCTTCACTATTCAATTTTGTTTTGTAAACCCATCGGCTGCCAATAATATGCATGGAGGGGTCACGAGGTACCAAGGTCCAAGTATCATTTGCAATCAAAGCTGTCATTTCATCTTCCATAGCATGCCTCCAGCTGGGATGTTTAAGGGCAATGGAGAAATGTTTAGGTTCAGCGGGAGCAAGGGTAGTTAATATGTATTTGGGATTGAGTTTGACAATACCATGTTGAGAACGTGTGACCATAGGGTGAGACGGTCTGGTCATGGTATTAGGTAAGGCATTAGATGGGATAGGAGGAGGAGGACTAGGTGGCGATGGTGAAGGAGGAGGTGGCGAGCTAGGAGATGGCTCTGATACAATGAAAGAAAAGATGCAAGACTAAGATTTTTAAGTGGTTCGGAGTAAAATCCTACGTCCACTGTCTCTCACACCTATTAGGTGATGGATGTGAGGTTCCCTTAATGTGAGAATTTATACATGATTTGTTGAAGAGATTGTTAAACAATCCTTCCTTGATTTTTTTGTTTCTATAATCCTTTCTTTCTCTTTTGATAAACAGACGTTGCCACTTTTCTTGCATAGATTCTTGCTTTTGTGATCTTGATTGATTTCTCCATATTTAACAAGAACAGTTGCCTTTTTGCTGGATTTGTCATGATCTTCATGATTTTCTTCAATCGCCGTGTGATCTTGATTGATTTCTTCCAATCTAGCGAGAACAGTTGCCTTGTTGCTGGATTTGTCTTGATTTTGTTCATTTGTTGAACTGGCATGATCTCCACAATTTCCTTCATCCGGTGGACAGCTGTAACTATCAGCAGTTTGTGCGTTAACAGACAAGTGATGGCGGCACTGCCTGAAAACTTTAGCAGCGACTATGCCGGAAGAATACGGGTGGTAACCATACCCGACGGCTTATCTACAGATGACGACCGCAAAGATGTCTGCAAGGTCTTGTCCAGCTCAATGAGCGCCATTCCGAGTTTCTTGGAGGAGCTCGTACTGAAGTTCAGTGAGAAGGATGAAGAGAAGAATACGTTTGTAATTGCCGATGGTGCGATGGGTTTTCTGTTTGATGTTGCCGAGAGGCTCAACCTTCCAAGAGCTGCCGTCTCAACTGCCTCAACCTGGACACTGGCCACTCTCCTCAACATTCCATTGCTTATTGAAGATGGAGTCATCGATGAAAATGGTAAATGGTTACTATTCTTGACCAAATGATTTGGATGTTTGGCATGTTTATGTTTCTTTTTATGTTTCTTTTTTAGCAGTGACACAGTGCTACAAACTTTTTATGAGAAAGTCAAACTACAGTTTCAAAATTTTTAATTTTTAAAATTGCATAATATGTCTTGGGGTGTTGCCTTTGCCACGCTTTAACTTGTATGTTAGTGGTTTCCTTTTTACACAAAGTTGAACGATCCAAGGATTTAAAACAGGAACTGGCCACCTACCAGCCCCTTTTTCAACTATTATGCCAACCCCCTTGAGGTTGCTTGCAAACACTATTTGAAAATTGTTTTTAAGTTGTCTTCAAGTTTAATATGTTTGGATATGATCTTCATGGTCTCAAATAATATTTGACTAATATATATATTGGAATCAACTCATGTGGATGTTTGGCTAATCATTCACCAATTAATTGTTAATTTTATTCTTGTAGATCTTATTTATGCAACAAAATTAGTCAATTGGTTTCAACAACCGAATTTTGTTTGCTTTGAGCCATCTAGAAAACAGTTGAAATTTAAATAGCATTCATAAAGAGTTGATCATGCATGTCTAGAATATGATTTTCTCGGATCCGCCATAATAGGAACCTTCTCATGTCTAGGTGCTTCAATTGACATATCCGGTTTGGGTCGCTCCATGATATTGAGATAAATATAATTTGAATCTGAATATCCGACCAAACGGCTTAAGAAAATCAGTTATGAAAAAGTATAGGTTAACACTTGATAAGAAATCGGTTCGGATTTTGGATATGAAATGACATCTAATCATATTTGGATTTGAAGTTAAATAAATATCCAATCAAATGTTGGATTTGGATCGGGTTTAGTTATAAATAAATAGTTTACATGCAATTTTTATACATTTTGAATCAGTTCTTAACTTGTCGTAATGCAGTTCAGATCCAGTTTAAGAGTTTGATTCAGGTATAAAATTAAAATCAAAATTCAGCTTGTTAATCCAGATTCAGACATGATATGGACTTCTTCATTCATGTTTGAGTTTGAATTCCAATTCAAATATTTGAAGGGTTTGTGAACATCGTGAAAAGGAAAGCATGATCAGTTTAGGGTAGCGAGTTTATTACTTTCATGATCAAAGAGAGAAATAATTTCTTATGATTTCTTAACAAATTTTCTGTTTCAACGGGTATCCGCAGGAAGAATAATTTTAAGGTCAAAGGGACCTTTAACACCAAGTCTTTACATGACCAGTCGATGACTATATGTAAGAGAGGTCATGTTTAAAATCAAGCCCGTGGGTTTAACCGAGTCATTTCTGGATATGCTCTAACTGTCATGTACATAACTGTTGTGCAACTTAATTCCGTTTTGGCCCGTTCCATTGTTGAGATCGGGTGGCATAATACTGAATCTTTGATTTCTTCCTACCATCCAAGTTTTGAGATCCAAAGGGGTTGGTTTAGTGGGATAAGCCACATAGCAGTAAAGCAAACCCAAGGATTTAATACAAGTCATGAGCTCAAACCAGGCTCTAGCTCCTGCATGCTGATCTGGGTAAAGATTCTTACGTCTTAGAGTCCAAGGAGACTTCACCTCAGAGTTTTTCACCATTGAGAATGCTAGCAAAGGCGTAGGAAGTTAAACCAGCAAAGTTCTCTGCAATCAGAAAAGAAAAAGAGAGTCCACAGCTGCCGATTTGTATCAGCAAATCCTTTACACAAGAATATTTACCAGGAATGGGTGAGTCAAAAGAATACTTTCGTTTAGAAAACTACCTCCTCTTTAGCTACTCCTAAATACTGGCAAGGATCCTACATAAATTAGTTATTAATAAATTAATGCAAGACTAAAGTACTGGTTAGTACCTTAAAATTAGTGAATTACACCAAGGCTCCACTGTTCACGTCAGGCTAGAGTCATCACTTTCCTTCCTCTCACACCCACCCTGTTTAATTGGCAGGAGAGGGAGAGAAATGAATGGAAAAAAGGTCTCCCTTGTGGTTGGCACCACGGAATATGCATGCAGCTTGCCCTCCAAGAACTTAGGGTCTTGGTATTCCTTCTATTAAAAGTCCTCTCTACGGCAAGTGTAGTGCTATATGGTGATGCAATTGGTCTCCGTCAACCACAACAGCTTTGCAATTTCTTCTCTATCAAGCAATTGAACTTGCTTCCTCCTCCATTTTGG